>NW_027555041.1:0-89101 GCF_964656455.1 Halichoerus grypus | reverse complement strand
TAAAGGTAGAGAGGAGGCCACACTGAAGAAAGTACGAAGGGCATAGATGTGGTCTGGGAGTGAAATGGATTGTGGCTGTCTGTGGTGGGAAAACTGGTGGTGGGGAGAAGGGCAAAAACTAGACTTTCGCACTGGGGAGTCCATGAGTGGGGAGGATGAATCCCCGTAACATTTGCCTTTCAAAGTGAGAGGGGTTGAATTTTTGAGTTCTTACCCAGTGAGACTTAAAGCCTAGCGCCTGGGTGGCTCAGTCGGTTAAGCATCCGCCTTTAGCTCAGGTCGTGATCCCAGGGTCCTGGGATCGAGCCCTGTGTCGGGCTCCCAGCTCAGCGGGAAGCCTGCTTCTCCCTCTCCCTCTCCCTCTGCCCCTCCCCCTGCTTGTGTGCTGTCAAATGGATAAACAGAATCTTAAAAAAAAAATCAGAGAGCTCAGCTCTGGGAGAGTGCGGAGGGTGTTAAGAAGCCCAGTTCAGACCCTTAAAGAGACAGCACAACAAGCAGCACTAGAACATATAGTGTAGAACCAGCAGTTTGAAAAACACTGACGGCAGACAGAAGGGAGAGTGATTTCCTCATTTCAGAGTGTGGCCTGGAGACACAGCGCTCCTCCAGGAACAAAGGAGCTGGCAGGTGCCATTTCCCTCCCCTGCCCCCCACTATAAACAATGGCCACTTGTGGGAACCAGTGAAGCCAACACTCATTACCTAACTTGCTTACACCAAGCCCCGCTGCAAAACCTCCAACCCTATGCTTCAGTGGATCCCCCTTCTCAGTCACACTTGCCTCAGTACCACAGCTGCAGATCCTCTCCCTGAGAAGTCTGGCGCAAACTCTGCCAACACCACATTTCCCAACCTGCACGTTTTGTGAAACCTCAGTTCCTGCGGAGGGCAGGTCTCATTTTGCAACCAGACCACTGCACACTTTGTTAAAATGCACCCCACCCCCTATTACAGACCAAACACTGCCCACAATAGGCAAAGAGAGTATCTACAGACAACTGGACTGGAGGCAAAAGAGGTCAAGCCTCAACAGCAGAGAACACACACACAGACACATAGGAGACACTTCCTGAAGCTCCAGGCCCTGGGGAATAGGAGACACTGCACTGCAGGGCACTACAGGACTTCTCTTCATAAAAAGACTATTAGTGTTAAAAGCACAAAGTAGCTGACCTTCCGAACACACAGAAATTCAGACAAAATGAGAAGACAGAAAAACATTTCTCACATGAAAGAACAGAACCAAACCACAGCAAGAGAGCTAAGCAAAATGGATAGAAGTAATATGCCTAATAGAGAATTTAAAGTAATGATCAAAGAGATACTCAATGGACTTGAGAAGAGTGGAGAACATCAATGAGACCCTTAACACAGAGATAAAAAAAGAACCAGAGATCAAGAACACAATACATGCAATTAAAAATACACCTGATGGAATAAATAGCAGACTAGATGAAGTAGAGGAACAAATTAATGACCCGGAAGACTGTAACAGAGGTAAGCTGAGAAAAGGAGAAGGAAGAAAATTATTCAAATTAAGAAGAGTCTTTTGGGGAACTCAGATTCCATCAAGTGTAATAACATTCACGTTATAGATATCTCAAGAAAAAGAAGAGGAGGCAGAAAAGTTGAAGAAATAATAGCTGAAAAATTCCCTAGTCTGGGAAAGAAACAGATTTCCAGATCCAGGAGGTGGAGAGATCTCCCCAAAAATTCAACCCAAGGAGGTCCACACACCAAGACACATAGTAATTAAAATGGCAAAAAGTAGCAATAAGGAAAAAAAAGCAGCAAGAGAAAAGAAAACAGTTACATACCAAGTAAACCACATAGCAGTGGATTTTCAACAGAAACTTTCCAGGTCAGAAGGGAGTGATATGATATATTCAAAGTGCTGAGAGGGAAAAATCTGTAGCCAAGAATACTCTATCCAACAAGGCTAACATTTAGCATAGAAGGAGAGACAATTTTTCAGTCAAAACCAAAAAAGTTCATAGCCACTAAACCAACCCTACAAGAAGTATTAAAGGAGCCTCTCTGACTGGAAAGGAGACTGTAAGTGAGAATGTGAAAATATTTTTGTAAAAATCAAAGGATTCATAAAATAAAAAGATGAGTATGACACCATATACTTGAATGTGGAGAGAGAGGAATAAAGAACAGTTTCAAATTTAAGTGACCAATAACTTAATACAGACTATATGCAGATGTTATACACAATCCTAAAAGTAACCACACATCAAAAACCAGTAATAGATATGCAAAGAATAAAGAGAAAGGAATACCAGTACATTACTAAAGAAAGCCAACAAACCATGACAGAGAGCAAGAGAAGGATCAAACTCTATAAAAACAACCACAAGTAACAAAATGGCAATAAATACATACCTATCAATAATTACTTCGAATATAAATGGACTAAATGCTCCAATCAAAAGACATACGGTGACAAGGTGGATTAAAAAAAACAAGATCCATCAATATGCTGCCTACAAGAGACTCATTTTAGCCCAAGATACCTGCAGAATGTATGTAAGGGTGTGGAGAACCATCTATCATGCAAATGGATGTCAAAAGAAAGCCGGGGTGGCAATACTTGCATCAGACAAAATAGACTTTAATACAAAGACTGTAACAACAGACAAAGAAGGATGCTTTATAATAATAAAGGAGACAATCCAACAGGAATATATAAACAACTGTAAGTATTTATGCACCCAAAAGCATAAAACAATTAATAAAAAACAAAAAGGAAAACAACAACGAAAAACAAAGGAAATAACTGAAGGTAATACTTTAAGTAGGACACTTTATTTATATATTTATTTACTCGAGCGAGAGTGAGAGCGAGCAGAGTGAGAGGGAGCAGACTCCCCGCTGAGCACAGAGCCTGAGCCACCCAGGCACTCCATAAGTAGGGCACCTTAATACCCCACTTACACTGATGGATAGATCATCCAAACAGAAAATCAACAAGGAAACAGTGGCTTTGTGTTTTGTTTTGTTTTTAAAGCAAACAATGGCTTTGAATGACGCATTGGACCAGATGGATTAACACATATATATGCAGAACATTCCATCCTAAAAACAGCAGAATATACATTCTTTTCAAGTGTACACAGAATATTCTCCAGAAGAGATAACATAAAACAAGTCTCAACAAAAAGAAAAAGACTGAAGTCACACTATGCATCTTTTCTGAACACAATACCATGAAACCAGGAATCAATCACACGAAAAGAATCTGCAAAGAGGACAAATACATGGAGGTTAAATATCATGCTACTAAACAATGAATGGGTCAACCAAGACATCACAAAAGACATAAAAAATTACATGGAAACAAATGAAAATGAAAACACAATGGTCCAAAATCTTTGGGATGCAGCAAAAGCTGTTCTAAGAGGGAAGTTTATAGCAATACAGGCCTATCTGAAGAACCAAGAAATATCTCAAACAACCTAACCATATACCCAAAGAAGCTAGAATAAAAACAAAACCCCAAACCAGCAAAGAAAGGAAATAATGGAAATAATAAAGATGAAAACAAAAATAAATGACATAGAAACTAAAAAAAACCCAAGAGAATAGATTGAAACCAGGAACTGGTTCTTTGAAAAAGGGTCAAGAAAATTGATAAACCTTTTCATCAGGAAAAAGAAAAGAGAGAGAGAGAGTACCTAAATAAACAAAATCAATAATTAAAGAGGAGAAATAACCAACACCATTGAAATAAAAACAACTGTAACAGAATATCATGAAAACCTATATGCCAACAAATCAGACAACTTAGGAGAAATGGATAAATTCATAGAAACATATAACCTACCAAAACAAAAGGAGGAAGAATAGAAAATTTGAACAGACTGATTACAAGCAATGAAACTGAATCAGTAATCAAAAAACTCCCCCAAAACATAAGTCCAGGACCAGAAAGCTTCATAGGTGAATTCTACCAAACATTTAAAAAAGAGTTACTACCTATTCTTTTCAAACTATTCCAAGAAATGCAAGAGGAAGGAAAACTTCCAAATCCATTCTATGAGGCCAGTATCACTGTAATAACAAAACGAGATAAAGACAGCCCAAAAAAGAGAACCACAGACCAGTATCTCTCATGAATATAAATGTAAACGTTCTCAACAAAATATTAGCTAACTGAATCCAACAATACATTAAAAAATCCAACACCACAAACAAGTGGGATTTATTCTCAGAATGAAAGGGTGGTTCAATATTTGCAAAACAATCAACGTGATACGTCATGTCAATAAGAGAAAGGATAGGGGCGCCTGGGTGGCTCAGTTGGTTAAGTGACTGCCTTCGGCTCAGGTCATGATCCTGGAGTCCCGGGATCGAGTCCCGCATCGGACTCCCTGCTCAGCAGGGAGTCTGCTTCTCCCTCTGATCCTCCCCCCTCTCATGGTCTCTCTGTCTCATTCTCTCAAATAAAATCTTTAAAAAAAAAAAAAGAAAAAAAAAAGAAAGGATAAAAAGTATATGATCATTTCAGTAGATGTAGAAAAAACATTTGATAAAGTATAACATCCATTCATGTAAAAAAAACCCTCTGCAATGTAGATTTAGAGAGAACATACCCCCAAAATAATAAAGGTCTTACACGAAAAATTCACAGCCGACATCATACTCAATAGTGAAAAACTGAGAGCTTCTCCCCTAAGGTCATCAACATGACAAGGATGTCCACTCTCAGCACTTTTTTTTTTTTTTTAAGATTTTATTTATTTATTTGACAGGGAGACACAGCGAGAGAGGGAACACAAGTAGGGGCAGAGGGAGAGGAGAAGCAGGCTTCCCGAGGAGCAGGGAGCCCGATGCGGGGCTCGATCCCAGGACACTGGGATCATGACCTGAGCCAAAGGCAGATGCTTAACGACTGAGCCACCCAGGCGCCCCAGCACTTTTATTCAGCATAGAAGTCCTAGCTACAGCAATTAAACAACATAAAGAAATAAAAGGCATCCAAACTGGGAAGGAAGAGTAAAACTCTATTTGCAGATAATATACTATATACATATATATATGGTATATATATATACTGTGTGTGTGCGTGTGTGTGTGTGTATATATATATATATATATATATATACACATACACACACACGCACACACACAGACTCCACCAAAAAACTGCTGGGACTGATAAATGAAGTCAGTAAAGTCACAGGATACAAAATTATTGTACAGAAATCTGCTGCATTCCTACACACTAATAATGAAGTGGCAGAAAGTGAAATTAAGAAAACAATCCCGGGGCGCCTGGGTGGTTCAGTCGTTAAGCGTCTGCCTTCGGCTCAGGTCATGATCTCAGGGTCCTGGGATCGAGCCCCGCATCGGGCTCCCTGTTTGGCGGGGGGCCTGCTTCTCCCTCTCCCTCTATTGTTCTCCCTGCTTGTGCTCTCTCGCTCTCTCTGTCAAATAAATAAATAAAATCTTTAACAAAAAAAAAAAAAAAAAAAGAAAACAATCCCAATTACAACTGCACCAAAACCAAAAAAATACCTAGAAATAAGCTTAACCAAACAGGTGAAAGACCTGTACTTTGGAAACTATAAAACACCGATGAAAGAAATTCAAGATGACACAAAGAAGTGGAAAGACATTCCATGCTCATGGGTTGGAGGAACAAATACTATTAAAAGGTCTATATCCTTTAAAGTAATCTACAGATCAAATACCAACAGCATTTTTCACAGAACTAAAACGAACAATCTTAAAATTGTATGGAACCGCAGAAGACCTCAAATAGCCAAAGCAATCTTGAAAAAGAAAAACAAAACTAGGGGTATCACAATTCCAGATTTCCAGTTATATTATAAAACGGTAGTAATTAAAACAGTATGGTACTGGCATAAAAATAGACACACAGATCAACAGAATAGAATAGAAAACCCAGAAATGAACCCACAGTTATATGGTCAATCTTCAATGAAGGAGGAATCAATATGCAATGGGAAAAAGTTTCTTCAACAAATGGTATTGGGAAAACTGGACAGCTACATGCACAAAAAAAAAAGAAAGAAAAAAACAGGACCACCTTCTTACACCATACAGAAAAATAAATTCAAGATGGATTAAATGGGGCGCTTGGGTGGCATGGCTGGTTAAGCATCCAACTCTTGATCTCAGCTCAGGTTTTGATCTCAGGGTCGTGAGTTCAAGCCCTGCGCTGGGCTATATGCTGGGTGTGGAGCCTACTTAAAAATAAGTAAGTAAATAAATAAATAAACCCAAAAACAAACAAAAAAAAACAAGAACAAAAAACCCAAAATGGATTAAAACCTAAATATGAGACATGAAATCATAATAATCCTAGAAGAGAGCACAGGCAGTAATTTCTTCAACATCAGCCACAGCCACTTCTAGATACATCTCCTGAGGCAAGGGAAATAAAAGCAAAAATAAAGCAAAAAATTGGGACTTCATCAAAATAAAGATTTTCTGCACAGTGAAGGAAACAATCAACAAAACTAAAAGGCAACCTCCTGAATGGAAGAAGATATTTGCAAATGACATACCCAATAAAGGGTTAGTAGTATCCAAAATATATAAAGAATGGATACAACTTGGGGTGACTGGGTGGCTCAGTTAGTTAAGCATCTGACTCTTGATTTCGCTCAGGTCACGATCTCAGGGTTGTGAGATTAAGCCCGGCATCGGGCTCCGTGCTCAGAGGGGAGTCTCCTTCTCTGCTTCTCTCCCTCTCCTCCTGTGTGTGCAAATGCTCTCTCTAATATAAATACATGAATCCTTAAAAAAAAAAAAAAAAAAAAGAACTGATACAACTCAACACCCAGAAAACTAAATAATCCATGGGCAGAAGACATGAATAGACATTTCTCCAAAGAAGACATACAGATGGCCAACAAACACATGAAAGGATGCTGAACATCACTGATCATCAGGGAAATGCAAATCAAAACTACAAGGAGAGTGGGGCACCTAGGTGGCTCAGTTGGTTAAGCAGCTGGTTCTTGATTTCAGCCCAGGTAATGATCTCAGGGTCCTGGGATCGAGCTGCATCGGGCTCCCCGCTCATCGGGGAATCTGTTTGAGGATTCTCTCTCCCTCTCCCTCTGCCCCTCCCCCCACTCATATGTGTGCACACACTCTCTAAAATAAATCAATAAATCTTTTTTTTTTTTTTAAGATTTTATTTATTTGACAGAGAGAGACAGTGAGAGAGGGAACACAAGCAGGGGGAGTGGGAGAGGGAGAAGCAGGCTTCCCACTGAGCAGGGAGCCTGATGTGGGGCTTGATCCCAGGACCCTGAGCCGAAGGCAGACGCTTAATGGCTGAGCCACCCAGGTGCCCTAAATCAATAAATCTTAAAAAAAAAAAAACCAAAGAAACAATAAACAAAACAAAACAAAAAACCCTACAAGGAGATACCACCTCACACCTATCAGAATAGCTAAAATCAAAAATACAAGAAATAACAGGTGTTGGTGAGGATGTGGAGAAAAGGAACTCTTGTGCACTGTTGGTGGGAATGCAAATTGGTGCAGCCACTGTGGAAAACAGTGTGGAGGTTCCTCACAAAATTAAAAATAGAACTGCCCTAGGATCAAATAATCTCACTACTGGGTATTTACCCCCAAAATACAAATACACTAACTCAAAGGGATAAATGCACCCCTATGTTCACTGCAGCATTATTTATAATAGCCAAACTATGGAAGCAGCCCAAGTGCTCATTGACAGATAAATGGATAAAGAAGATGTGGTGTATATATAGATAATGAAATATTATTTGGCCATAAGAATGAAATCTTGCCATTTGCAATGCTTTGGAGGAGCTAGACAGTATTATGTTAAGTGAAATAAGTCAGTCAGAGAAAGACAAATATCGTATGATTTCACTCATATGTGGAATTTAAGAAACACAAAGAAGCAAAGGGAGAGAGAGAGAAACCAAGAAATAGAATCTTAACTATAGAAAACAAAGTGATGGTCACCAGAGGGGAGGTAGGTGGGGCGATGGGTGAAATAGGATTTGGGGAATAAAGAATATACTTATCATGATGAAAAAAGAGAAAAGGAAAAAAAAAAAAAAACCAGAAGAAGATATAAGCACACACAAAAAAACCACAAAACCCAAAAACAAAGCTCAGGCCCCACAGATATTTTTCTCCAACCAGGACTGTGTGGTGAACATTAAGGAAGAAAGGCTTCAGAAATCTGGCTCATCTACACATTGGATAATCCCCATTGAGCACAACTGCTCCTTTACTTTTAGAAGTGCTTATTAAGCACCTGTTGCAGTACCAATGTGAGTCAAGGAGCCCTGGAACCCTCACTGTCCCCACAACAGAAGCCTCTATGTCAGCCATTGTCCTTTGCAGGTTCCTTCACTGTCCCTTCGATATTCAGAAGCTCTACTCATCCCTGAACTTTCTAACGAACATCAGTCTGTTAGCTACCTTGTGACAGACCTTAAATTCATTCTCCCTTTCTTCCCTAGTATTAGGGCATCAGCTGGACTTTGGAATCTCTCCTGCAGTCAGGTAGGGCCAGCTATGTAAACTCAGTTCAAGTCATGGGTCTCTTGGGTGTTGGCATTAAAACACTGGCTATGTCTTCCAGCACTCTTTTTCCTTTCCAAGGGCAGAAACATGGATATGGCAGTGACCCAGCTTTGACAATTCAACAGACAACATCCTGCAGAATGGTAGAGCAACAAGATGGAAAGAACCTGGAATGGAATACAGATACTTACCTGCTCTGAATTACCTTCTATCTCTGCATATTACATGAGAGAGAAATACATTTCTGTCTTGAATTAAAAAAAAAAAAAGTGGAGGGTGGGGATTCTAAAATTTTAATAAAAGGAAACTTCATTTAGAATGGAGTCAGGAGGCCAGCGGGGGGAGCTTTCACACCCTACCACTCCTCAGTTGCAAACCCAACAGGAAGAGAAAGGACCCACATTAGTATTCCAGCAGGAGGGAGGCTTTCCTTCTCCACCCCCACCCCAGCAAACAGTCCAGCCAATATGAGACCATCACAACTCAGCCAATGAAAAGCCACTATAGTTCAAGTTCCCAGTTTACTCCAATGGACCTATTTTGTTCATAATAGCCTTCCCAATATCCCCCTTTCCTCTATAAAAGAGCGTTTCTCTCTTTTGTTCTCTGGACTTGCCTATGGTTTTGCCATAGTTTGCTTGTCCTGCATTGCAATTCTCTGCTATTCCTGAATAAACCCATTTTTGCTAGTAAAGAACTGGCAGACTGATTGAGAGCATGCACTTGCAGGGGGGGAGAGGGTGGAGGAAAGGGAGAGAGAGAATCTTAAGCAGGCTCCATGCCCAGTGCAGAGTCCGATGTGGGGCTCGATCTCACAACCCTGAGATCATGACCTAAGCCAAAATCAAGAGTCCACACTTAACTGACTGAGCCACCCAGGTGCCCCTGGCAATTTTATTTTTAAGGGTAACAAAAACAAATACTATTCTGGAAAATCACCAAATGAAAAAGTAAGCAAAAATACAACACTAAATTGTTCCAGAAACAATGAAATCAAGGAACCTTCATTCAAAGTTCAACAAAGAGACAGAAAACAAAAAGGAACCAAAAAGGTTTTGGTGCTAAAGAATACAACGACTGAATTGAAGAATTCAACAGAGAGGGAGCTTCAACGACAGACTAGATCAAGCAGAAGAAAGAATATGAGAGCTTGAAGATAGATATTGGAAATTAGCTAATCAGAGGAGAAAAAAAGTGAAAAGAATGAAGAAGCCAGGCTACGGAACTTCTGGGACACCATCAATAAAAATAATATATGCATCATTATAGTCTCAGAAGGAAAAGGGAGGGAGAAAGGAGTGGAAAGCTTATATAAAGAAATAATGGCTGGAGGACTTCTGGGAAGGTGGTGGAATGGGAAGATCCTAAGCTCACCTTGTCCCATGCATACAACTGGATAATACCCACATCAGTGTAAATAGCCCAGAAAAATGACCTAAAGACTGGCAGAATAGACTCTCCACAGTTAAATGTAGAGAAGAGGCCACACCAAAGAGGGTAGGAAGGGTGGAGATGCAGTCAGAGCCACAAGACTGTGGAAGGGAGGAATGCCGTGGGCAAGGAGAAGGGAGAGAGACAGACACTCACTTTAGGCACCAGGAACCTGCACTAGGAAGATGAATCCCTGTAACACTGCTTTGAAAACCAGAGGGGACTAATTTTGCAAGTTCTTACAATCAGTGAGCTTAACATCTGGAACTTTAAAAATCATTGGGCTTGGCTGTGGGAGAGCTGGAGGTCAATGGAACCTGAGTCCCTACCCTTAAAGAAACAGCACGACAAATAGCCCTGTGTAGAGAAAAAGCACAGAGGCAGCAGATGGAAAAATGCCTAGAGTGTACAGAAAGGAGATTTACTTACTGGTCTCAGAGTATGTGTTGGAGCACTAGGGATCTTTTGGAGGGGCAGGAATCTTTAGGATACTTT
Organism: Halichoerus grypus; assembly: GCF_964656455.1. Classification (NCBI taxonomy): domain Eukaryota; kingdom Metazoa; phylum Chordata; class Mammalia; order Carnivora; family Phocidae; genus Halichoerus; species Halichoerus grypus. Next base: position 78,622 of record NW_027555041.1, on the reverse strand, counting down.
TCCAGGAACAAAGGAGGTGGCAAGTGCCATTTACCTCCCCCATACCCGTAGCCTAGACACATGGACACCTGTAGGAATCAATGCAGTGCTAATACATTCCACTTAGCTTGCTAACAGTGCATCCCCCTCCTTCTACAGACCTGCCCCCTCCAACCCTGCAGGTCCCTTCCTGTAGCAGACCAGTGCAGACCTTGCTGGCACCATGCCCCACCACCTCTTTCTCCTGAGGACTGGTCCCCTCCAGCCCTGTGGCAGTTTTCTAAAGTGGCTCCAGGTCCCTTCCCACAAGAGACCTACACAAACCTTGCTAACGCTACGCCCCTGCCCCCTGTATTCTCCTGAAGACTGAGACCCCTCCAAAATGCCCTTGGCCAGGGCCCACCTGAAGCAAAGCCATAAACATGGCAGTGTGCAAGCAGCCCTGATAGGGACCAGCACAATTCCAAAGTGACTTTTGTCCTGGGGTAAGGGGAAGATAACCAGACACACCAGTCCTACTGAAGCCCCAGTAGTGGGCTGGGGCAGACATCGGGTTTGACTACAGGCCCTGCCCATCAATGAAAGCTTCTCAGGCGACAACACAGAGGAAGTGCTCTGTATTTTGCTGCTATTGCATCTCTGGCAAACACCGGGTCTGACTCAAATCAAGGCGGCCCCAGACTGGCCCACTTATAACACATGAACAAAACTGTGCCCCCAAAAGGCAAAGAGAGCCATTGCAGATGACTGGTCTGAAGGCAAACACTGCTCAGCCACAGCAGTAGGATGCATACAACACACATAAGAGACACCCCCGAAGTGCCACGTGAACAGGGGGACATTGCACGGCAGGGCACTACAGAACCTCTTCTTCATTAAGTCCATTACTTTCAAGAGCAGGAGAGGTAGCTGACTTTCCTAAGACACAGAAACAGAGGAAAAAAAAAAAACAGACACAGAGAGTTAGAGGAAATGAACAGACAGATGAATATATCCCAAATTAAAGAACAAGACAAAATCACAGCAAGAGAGCTAAACAAAACAGATAATACACCTGACAGAGAACTTAAAATCATCATCATAAAGATACTCATTGGACTTGAGAAAAGAGTGGAGCACCTCAGTGAGACCCTCAACAAAGAGATAGAAAACATAAAAAAGAACCAAACAGAAATGAAGAACTCAATATATGAAACTAAAAGTACATTAAATGGAATAAATAGTAGACTAGAAGGAGCAGAAGAACGGATCACTGACCTGAAGAACAGATAATGGAAAGCCATCAAGCTGAATTGGAGAGAGAGGAAAAAATGTAAACAGACTTAGGGAACTTGGTGACATCATCAGTGTTATAACATTCACATTATAGAGATTCTGGAAGGAGAGGAGAGAGAAAAGGGGCAGAAAATTTATTTGAAGAAATAACAGCCAAATTGAGGAAGGAAACAGAAATCCAGATCCAAGAGGTGTAGAGAGCCCCCAACAAAATCAACCCAAGGAGGTCCACATCAAGACACACAGTAATTAAAATGGCAAAAAGTAGAATTTTAATTTTATGCCATTTGGGTTTACAGAAGATTTCACAAGAATGCTCTATTTTTGGATAGCGGACAAAACCTGTATATATACAATGGAATATTATTTAGCAATGAGAAAGAAGGTCATCTACCATTTGTGACAACATGGTTGGATCTTGAGGGCGTTATGCTAACTGAACTAATTTAGACAAAGAAAGGCAAATATGGTATCATTTATATGTGAAGTCTAAATCACCCAAACTCATAGAAACAGAATACTTGTGGTTACTAGGATGTGAGGGAGGCTGGGGAAATGGGGAGATTGGTCAAAGGGTACAAACTTCCAATAAGATGATTAACAATTTTAATTTTGGTTATCTAATGTATAGTACGGTAATTATAGTTAACAAAACTGTATTATATACTTTAAATTTGCTAACTGACTAGATCTTAAATGTTCTCACCGTTAAAAAAAATGGTATTTGTGTGACATGATGGAGGTGCTAGCTAACACTATTGTGGTAATCATTTTGCAATACATTAAGTGTATCAAATCAACACATTGTATGCCTTAAGCTTATACAGTGTGATATGTCAATTATATCTCAATAAAGTGGTAGAAAATTCTTTAGGAAATATTACAAAAGAAAAAAATAAAAATTTAAAAGGAGGCATTGACATCTGTAAAACTTAAATTATACAGAAAGTTCAATGTATTACCATATGTTTTAATATTTAAACCTTTGATGAAATACAAGATACGGGGAAAATATAAATTATCAAAGAAACTACTACTCCTCTACTACCCAAGAATAATAGCTGGAGTGTGTTAAGTTATTGGGTGCTTAGGTGTTCTAGATACCAACTGCATACATGGTGCTGTGTTAATTTGTCTTTTCTAATTTAGTCTTCACAATAAATTAGAAATTGGAACTAGTATTATGCTATTTTACAAATGAAAAAATTGAGGCTCAGGTAGATTAGGCAATTTGCCCACAGTCACATAGACAGTAAGCATGAATCTAAAAAGTTATCAAAGGGCACCTGGCTGGCTCAGATGGTTAAGCGTCTGCCTTCGGCTCAGGTCATGATCCCAGGGTCCTGGGATCGAGCCCCACATTGGGCTCCTGGCTCAGCCGGGAGCCTGCTTCTTCCTCTCCCTCTGCCTCTCTCCCTACTCATGCTTTCTCTCTCTCTCTCTCTCTGTATCTCTGTGTCTCAAATGAATAAATAAAATCTTTAAAATAAATAAATAAATAAATAAATAAATAAAAAGTTATCAAAAATTAACTCCCCTAGGATTCCAGGACCAGAAGATTGTACTAGTATTTTCTTTTAAACTTTCTAATCCCCTGCCCCCAAATAAATAATGGAAAGTTACAGGAGGAAAAAAACCATAAAAACAAATGGAAAACCACCTAATTCACTTTATTTAGCATAAATTGGATACCAAAATCTGATATAGGTATCACACATTTAACAAAAACAAAACTAAACTATAGACCACTATTTCCCAATCTGTTTTCCACATCAAAGCTATCACTATTGAAATGTACCAAAATCTTTTTCTGATAATAACCCTTGAAAAATCTAGTAATAAAGCATGCTTCCTCAACATAATAAGGATTATCTATCTTAAGCCAATAGTCAATATAATCCTTAATATAAATTTTAGAGACATTTGCACTGAAATCAGAAACAAAACATACATGCCCACTCTCATCACTATACCACTGGGTGTGAAAATCTAATTAAAATAAATAGAACGTGAAATAAAATCAACAGAAAATAGATCACAAAATATTTGCAGACAAATTTCTTCATGAAAAACCCAAGACTCAAAAAAATAAATTTTATAAATAATACAATAATTCAGCAATACAACTGGACTCAAACATTTTGAGACCATAATTACTGGTTAAAGAAATAGTAGAAAACATGGATTTAATTCACAATTTAAAAGAAGCAAATCATGTAAAAATCTGTGTAATTAACATTTACTAAGCATTTCTTATATGCCAGGCAGTTTTTAATTTTGGAGTACAGAAGTGAACCAACTAGACTAAGTTGCCTACATTCATGAAATACAAGTGTGAAACTTAACATAGAGGCAGCTACATAGGTTGTGTAGAGAATCATACCTGATGACTTGAATAAAAAGATATACAACATTTTTGAATGAAAATATGAAATACTGAAAACATGTCAATTTTTACAAAATTCAACAACTAAAACAGAATTTCAATCATTTTGGCTAAAATTACATTATAGTTGTTGAACACTTGCAAAGTGATGTAATTTACCTGGGGGAAAAAATGAAAAGAAAAACAGAACAGAAAGGAACTACTTAAGAAGACTTTGGAAAAAAAAAACCAAAACAAAACAGGATATACCACCAGACAGCAGAACATTATCATATAAAAGTATGTAATTAAAAATCACAATAATTAAATCTTTACAGTTTTGTCACAAAAACAGAGGCTAATAATGGACCAGAATAGGTAGCTAGAAACAAACTGGCAAATTTAAGAATTAAACCCAAGATTAAAAAAAAGTGTCACTTAAAAATCTCATCTCATATGATACATCAAAATAATTAGGGATGGATTAAATAGTTATGTGAAAAAGAAGACAGACCACACAAACCAGAAGGAAATACAAGTATATATTTGACTTTTGGATGGAAATTATATCAATAAAAAAACAGATCACAAAAGAAAAAGTTGGACTAGTTAAACCTGACAAAATTGTGCACATCAAAAACCATTATAAGCACAGTTAAAAATCAAGTCAGAAATGTGGAAAATCCACCATAACTACAACTAAACAATGGTTAGCATCTGTACTACAAAAGGTGCTTGTAGAAATAAGGAAAGACTAATAGTTCAATAGAAAAATTTGCAAAGACTACTGACAATTTATAGAAGAGTAAATATAAAACAATGATAAATATGTGAAAAAAAATCATACCAGTAAATCAAAGAAAACTAAAATGATATTTTTTGCTGAATTAGAAATTAATTATATGCAACTGATGAATCACTAAATTCAATCTCTGAAACTGATAATACTATGTTAATTGAATTTAAATAAAAAATTTAAAACAAGAAAATATTTAAAAGCTCAAGAATAATGAATGCTGAGAAGGTCCAATGCGACAGAAACTTTCAGAAACTGCTGATGGAGTATAGATTGGTATGCTCTTTTTGGAAAGTAACTGGGCACTGTGTATCAGGATTTTCAACATGTTCATAACCACTGAACAGGTATTCCATTTCTAGAAATAGTCAGAAATGTTTACAGAGTGATATATCAATATAATAGTAAAAATGTTATAAAATCCAAAAGTGCTGAAATAATCTAAATGCCCAACAGAAAGGGAATGGCTGGGTAAAATCAAAGTACATCTAAATGATTAAATTTTATATAGCAATTAAAAATACCATTTACAATATTTTAAGAAGTACAAAAATATTAATATAATGCTAAACAGATGGGAGGAAAAGATGGCGGAGGAGTAGGGGACCCTATTCCAACCGGTCCCCTGAACTGAGCTGTGTATCTACCAGAGCAGTCTGAACACCCACGAAATCAGTCTGAGATGTAAGAAAATATATCTGGATCTCTACAAACAGAATATGGCAAGCAGTTGGTGTCAAGGTACGAAGTAGGGAGGTGTGATTCCGTGGGCATATATCGGAGGATAAATGAAAGGGGGAGGGAGCTGAGCCATCGGGATACTACACCGCCAGTGAGCGATGGCCTCCTGCACTGGGGACCGGGCACAGGCTCGCAGACGGGTAGCGACGGGGAAAGGACTTTAGGGCAGCCCCCTGGACTGAAACCAGAGCGGCTGGGCCACGTGTGTGAACTGGGGGCGGCTGGCGGTTTTATAAGCACAAAGGGCAGAAATGTGCCCTGACCTGGAGGCAAGGACTGGGAGCGCTGCTGAGGGGCACACAACCCAGGACGCTGCAGTTTTTTAGCAGCACAGAGAGAAACGGAGAGGATGTAGACTGGAGAGCTCACTGAAGAACAGACTGCGATCTCTCTGCTCTGAGGCAGAGGGTTGGAAGCCATCTCTTCTGCTCTGACTCTCGGAAGAGACGCGGAAAGCCTCCAGGGAAAGCCACAAGAAAAAAAAAGCCCCCCAAAACCGATTTTCACTGAGCCCATCCCCCCGCAAAGGGAGCAGGGCAATTCTGCCCAAACAGGGTTGCCTGAGTAACAGCGCAGCAGGCCCCCCCCCAGAAGGCTGGGAGAACAAGAGGCCAACAACCCTAAGGTCCCTATGAACAGGTGCATCTTGCTTGGGTTGTGGTAATTTGGACACTGTACATTCCCTCAACCACCCCTCAACAAAATGACTAGGAGGAGGAACCCCCAAAACAGGAAAGACTCAGAGACTGTGACTTCTGCCACAGATTTATAAATGGATACAGATATAACCAAGATGCTGGAAATGGACTTCAGGGTAACAGTTATGAAGACGATGGCTAGAATGGAGAAATCGATTAATGGCAGAAATGAAAGCTGAACTGGCAGAACTTAAAAATGCTATCAATGAGATCCAATCTAATCTAGATACTCTAACAGCTAGGGTAAACAAGGCAGAAGAACGAATTAGTGATCCAGAAGACAAATTGATAGAAAAGAAGGAAAAAGGAGGCCTGGGAGAAACAGCTTAAAATCCATGAAAACAGAATTAGAGAAATAAGTGATGCCATGAAACGTTCCAATGTCAGAATTATTTGGATCCCTGGGGGAGTGGAGAGAGAGACAGGACGAGATGATATAGCTGAGCAAATCGTAGCTGAGAACTTCCCTAATCTAGGGAATGAAACAAGCATTCGTGTCCTAGAGGCAGAGAGGACCCCTCTCGAGATCAAGGAAAACAGACCAATGCCCTGGCATGTAATAGTAAAACTTGCAAATCTTAGAACCAAGGAAACCATCTTAAGGGCAGGTAGGGGGAAGAGATTCCTTAGATACAGAGGGAGGAACATCAGAATAACATCAGACCTATCCACAGAGACCTGGTAAGCCAGAAAGGGCTGGCAAGACATATTCAGGGTACTAATTGAGAAGAACATGCAGCCAAGAATACTTTATCTGGCAAAGCTGTCATTCAGAATGGATGGAGAGATGCAGAGCTTCCAAGACCGGCAGAAACTGAAAGAATGTGTGACCGCTAAGCCAGCCCTGCAAGAAATATTAAGGGGGTTTCTATTAAAGGAAAAAAGACCCCAAGAGTGATACAGAATAGAAATTTAGAGAGACAATCTATAGAAACAAGGACTTCACAGGCAACATGATGACAATACATATCTTTCAATAATCACTCTAAACATGAACAGCCTAAATGCCCTCGTAAAATGGCACAGGGTTGCAGACTGGATAAAAAGACAGGACCTATCCATATGCTGCCTATAAGAGACTCATTTTGAACCTAAAGATATATCCAGACTGGAAGTGAAGGGATGGAGATCCATCTTCCATGCCAATAGACCTCAAAAGAAAGCTGGGGTAGGAATTCTTACATCAGACAAATTAGATTTTTTTTTTTTTTTTTTAAAGATTTTATTTATTTATTTGAGAGAGAGAGAATGAGAGACAGAGAGCATGAGAGGGAGGAGGGTCAGAGGGAGAAGCAGACTCCCTGCCGAGCAGGGAGCCCGATGCGGGACTTGATCCCGGGACTCCAGGATCATGACCTGAGCCGAAGGCCGTCGCTTAACCAACTGAGCCACCCAGGCGTCCCCAGACAAATTAGATTTTAAGCTAAAGACTGTAGTTAGAGACACAGAAGGACACTATATCATCTTAAAGGGTCTATCCAACAAGAAGATCTAACAATTGTAAATATCTACGCCCCCAACATGGGAGCAGCCAAATACATAAGCCAACTGTTAACCAAAATAGGCATATTGACAATAATACATTAATTGTAGGAGACCTCAATACTCCACTCTCAGCAACAGACAGATCATCCAAGCAGAAAATCAACAAAGAAACAAGAGGTTTGAATGACGCGCTGGACCAAATGGACCTCATAGATATATACAGAACATTCTACCCTAAAACAACAGAATACTCATTCTTCTCGAGCGCACATGGAACTTTCTCCAGAATAGAACACATACTGGGTCACAAATCAGGTCTCAACCAATACCAAAAGATTGAGATTATTCCCTGCATATTCTCAGACCATAATGCTTTAAAACTGGAACTCAATCCCCAAAAAAAATTTGGAAGAAATTCAAACACTTGGAAGCTAAAGACCACTCTGCTCAAGAATGTTTGGGTCAACCAGGAAATCAAAGAAGAACTTAAACAATTCATGGAAACCAACGAAAACAAAAACACATCGGTCCAAAATCTATGGGATACTGCAGAGGCGGTCCTAAGGGGAAAATACGTAGCCATCCAAGCCTCACTCAAAAAAATAGAAAAATCCCAAATTCACCAAGCAACTTTACACCTTAAAGAACTGGAGAAAAAGCAACAAACAATGCCTAAGCCATGCATTAGAAGAGAAATAATTAAGATTAGAGCAGAGATCAATGAATTAGAAACCAGAAACACAGTAGATGAGATCAACAAAACTAAAAGCTGGTTCTTTGAAGGAATTAATAAGACCGATAAACCACTGGCCAGACTTATCCAAAACAAAAGAGAAAGGACCCAAACTAATAAAATTATGAATGAAAGGGGAGAGACCACGACTAACACCAAGGAAATAGAAACAATTACTAGAAATTATTATCAACAACTATATGCCAATAAATTAAGCAACTTGGAAGAAACGGATGCCTTCCTGGAAACCTATAAACTACCAAGACTGAAACAGGAAGAAACCTGAATAGGCCAGTAACCAGGAACGAGATTGAAGCAGTGATCAAAAACCTCCCAAAAAAACAAGAGTCCAGGGCCTGATGGATTCCCTGGAGAATTCTACTGAACATTCAAAGAAGAAATAATACCTATTCTCCTGAAGCTGTTTCAAAAAACAGAAGCAGAAGGAAAGCTTCCAGACTCATTCTATGAGGCCAGCATTACCTTAATCCCCAAACCAGGCAAAGACCCCATCAAAAAGGAGAATTTCAGACCGATATCCCTGATGAATGTGGATTCCAAAATTCTCAACAAAATCCTAGCTAATAGAATCCAACAATACATTAAAAGGATCATCCACCACAACCAAGTGGGATTTATCCCTGGGATGCAAGGGTGGTTCAACATTTGCAAATTAATCAATGTAATAGAACACATTAATAAGAGGAGAGAGAAGAACCATATGGTCCACTCAATTAATGCAGAAAAAGTATTTGACAAAATACAGCATCCTTTCTTGATTAAAACTCTTCAGAGTATAGGGATAGAGGGAACATTCCTCAATTTCATAAAATCCATCTATGAAAAACCCACACTGAATATCCTCAATGGGGAAAGCTGAGAGCCTTTCCCTTAAGATCAGGAACACAACAAGGATGCCCACTCTCACCACTATTGTTCAACATAGTACTAGAAGTCCTAGCAACAGCAATCAGACAACAAAAAGAAATAAAAGGTATTCAAATTGGCAAAGAAGTCAAACCCTCTCTCTTCACAGATGATACTTTTTGTGGAAAATCTGAAAGACTCCACCCCCAAATTACTAGAACTCATACAGCAATTCAGTAACGTGGCAGGATACAAAAATCAATGCACAGAAATCAGTTGCTTTCTTATACACTAACAATGCAACTGGAGAAAGAAATTAGAGAATCGATTCCATTTACAATAGCACCAAAATCCGTAAGATACCTCGGAATAAACCTAACCAAAGAGGTAAAGGATCTACATTCTAGGAACTACAGAACACTCATGAAAGAAATTGAAGGAGACACAAAAAGATGGAAAAACATTCCATGCTCATGGATCGGAAGAATAAACATTGTTAAAATGTCCTTGCTGCCCAGAGCAATGTATACCTTCAATGTCATCCTGATCAAAATTCCAATGACATTTTTCCAAGTGCTGAAACAAACAATCCTAAAATTTGTATGGAATCAGAAAAGACCCTGAATTGCCAAGGAAATGTTGAAAAAGAAAAACAAAGCTGGGGCATCACGTTGCCTGATTTCAAGCTATATTACAATGCCATGATCACCAAGACAGCATGGTACCGACACAAAAACAGACACAGAGACCAATGGAACAGAATAGAGAGCCCAGATATGGACCCTTAACTCTATGGTCAAATAATCTTTGACAAAGCAGCAAAAAATATGCAATGGAAAAAAGACAGTCTCTTCAATAAATGGTGCTGGGAAAATTGGGCAGCCACATGCAGAAGAATGAAACTCGACCATTCTCTAACACCATACACAAAGATAAACTCAAAATGGATGAAAGACCTCAGGGTGAGACAGGAATCCATCAAAATCCTAGAGGAGAACATAGGCAGTAACCTCTTCGACATCGGCCACCACAACTTCTTTCATGATACATCTCCAAAGGCAAGGGAAACAAAAGTGAAAATGAACTTTTGGGACTTCATCAAGATAAAAAGCTTCTGCACAGCCAAGGAAACAGTCAACAAAACAAAGAGGTAACCCATAGAATGGGAGAAGATATCTGCAAATGACACTATAGACAAAGGGCTGATATCCAAGATCTATAAAGAACTTCTCAAACTCAACACCCAAAAAACAAATAATCAAGTCAAAAAATGGGCAGAAGACATGAACAGACACTTCTCCAAAGACGACATACAAATGGCTAACAGGCACATGAAAAAGTGTTCATCATCATTAGCCATCAGGGAAATTCAAATCAAAACCACACTGAGATACCACCTTACACCAGTTAGAATGGCAAAAATTGCCAAGGCAAGAAACAACCAATGTTGAAGAGATTGTGGAGAAAGGGAAACCCACTTACACTGTTGGTGGGAATGCAAGTTGGTACAGCCACTTTGGAAAACAGTGTGGAGGTTCCTCAAAAAATTAAAAATAGAGCTACCCTATGACCCAGCAATTGCACTCCTGGGTATTTACCGCAAAGACACAGATGTAGTGAAAAGAAGGGCCATATGCACCCCAATGTTCATAGCAGCAACGTCTGCAGTAGCCAAACTATGGAAAGAGCTGAGATGCCCTTCAACGGACGAATGGATAAAGAAGATGTGGTCCATATATACAATGGAGTATTACTCAGCCATCAGAAAGGATGAATACCCAACTTTTATATCAACATGGATGGGACTGGAGGGGATTATGCTAAGTGAATTAAGTCAAGCAGAGAAAGTCAATTATCATATGGTTTCACCTATTTGTGGAACATAAGGAATAGCATGGAGGACATTAGGAGAAGGAAGGGAAAAATGAAGAGGGGGAAATCGGAGGGGGAGATGAACCATGAGAGACTATGGACTCCGGGAAACAAACTGAGGGTTTTAGAGGGGAGGGGTGCAGGTGGATGGGTTAGCCAGGTGATGGGTATTAAGGAGGGCATGTACTGCATGGAGCACTGGGTGTTACATGAAAACAATGAATCATGGAACACTACATCAAAAATAATGATCTACTGTATGGTGACGAATGTAACATAATAAAATAAATTAAATTAAAAAAATATATAATGCTAAATAGGGAAAAAGATAAAAACTAGGGAAAATACTTAAAAATGTTACTATTTTTGGGGCGCCTGGGTGGCTCAGTCATTACACACCTGCCTTCAGCTCAGGTCATGATCCCAGGGTCCTGGGATTGAGCCCCGCATCGGGCTCCCTGCTCCGCGGGAAGCCTGCTTCTCCCTCTCCCACTCCCCCTGCTTGTGTTCCCTCTCTCGCTGTGTCTCTCTGTCAAATAAATAAAATCTTAAAAAAAAAAAAGTTACTATTTTTTATTATTTATTAAAAATGTTACTATCTCTTAGTAACCGAGTTATTCTTATGCTTTTCTTCAATTCCAAAAATTTTTTATAATAAAAATATATTGGTTATTTTTAGGGGGGAACCTCTTAAAAATTAGGTTTTATCTACTTAGGAAGTCAGACATCATAATCCATCACATGTAAAACTGGCTGACTCGGTTAAAATTTAACAAGAATGGTTTTACAGTGTATTTATCACATGGGAAACAAAATACCTGAATTTTATGGAATCTTAGCTTTAAGTATAGGAGATGTTGGTCTAGTAAGGCCATCTTCCTACTGTAAGTCACTTAAAAAAGTCACTTAGGGGCTGAAGTAATGCAGCCTATTATTTCTGCAATTTCAGTACACATAGTCAGCATGGCTTATCATGGTGCCTGGCAGTATGCTGCATTAAAATGCATTTTTTCTAGTATTATGTTAAGTAACAAATACAACCTAACCTATCATAATAATGGTAACATTCTGACAGCAGTTTTAATCTATACTATGGTATGTTATCCCTGGAGAATTAATTATTAGAACAGCATACAGATCTTCCCTCACTTATGATGGGGTTATGTCCCAATAAACCCACTGTAAATTGAAAGTATCAGTAAGTTGAAAATGCATTTAGTACACCTAACCTACTTAACATCATAGCTTAGCCTAGCCTACCTTAAATAAGCTGAGAACATGTATATTAGGCTAAGTTGGGCAAAATCATCTAACACAAAGCCTATTTTATATAAAATATTGAATACATGTAATTTGTTGACTACTATACCGACAGTGACAAACAGAATGGTTTGAAGTATACTAGCTGTTTACTCACATGGTCACATGGCTGCCTGGGAGTGTATGAGAGAGAATTGTACAGCAGTGTATTGCTAGGCAGGGTGAAAAGAGATAAAAATTCAAAATTTGAGGGCGCCTGGGTGGCTCAGTTGGTTAAGCGACTGCCTTCGGCTCAGGTCATGAACCTGGAGTCCTGGGATCGAGTCCCGCATCGGGCTCCCTGCTCAGTAGGGAGTCTGCTTCTCCCTCTGACCCTCCCCGCCTCATGCTCTATCTCATTCTCTCTCTCAAATAAATAAATAAAATCTTAAAAAAAAAAAAGCCAAAAAAAAATAATTCAAAATTTGAAGTACAGTTTCTACTGAATACATATCTCTTTTGCACCATCTTAAAATAAAAAAATCCCAAGTCAAACCATTATGAGTTGGGGACTGTCAGTATAAAGCTGGCCAAAACCTGCATTATTCTATCTTATGAAAAAATATGATCTTGAAAAGTACAGTTTCAATAATAAATAATTTCACTATAAAAGTATCCACAGAGTAGTCATCTTACATTACCAATTCGAAGCATTAATGTTTTTGGAGAAAAACTGCTAACTCATGTACTTTTTTTTTCCACCTGAAGATTTACTTAAACATTTAAGAAACACTAATTTGTGGAGCTGGGGGTGACTTCTTCCTTTTATTGTGTAAATGCTCCCAAGACAATAACTAATTTAAACATATAAGCTAATAATTTAAATCAGGTAACATCCCTACCATGATCTTGTTTAATTGATAAAACTGTTCTGTTTCTTCAATACTGGCTTTATTTTATTTATTTTTTAAAATATTCTATTTATTTATGAGAGAGAGAGAGAGAGATGGCAGGAGCGGGAGGAGGGGCAGAGGGAGACGAGAAGCAGATTCCCTGCTAAGCAGGGAGCCCAACGCGCGGATGGGGCTTGATCCCAGGACCCTGGGATCATGACCTGACCTGAAGGCAGACACCTTACCAGACACCCTTGAATATTGGCTTTAAAACTTCGGTGAAGTGTCATAAACCACTTTTAAGATAGTAACAAAATAAAAGCATTTTTTCTTGTCTTTAGACATATCCTATGAAGCCTTTATTGAATATGCAGATACCTGTTTGTCCAACAGAATGATGGTGAGTGTGAGAATGCCCATGTGTACATGGTGTGTTAGTGTGTGAATGTGTGGTCAAAAGAAATGTTATATTTGGGTAAGAATTAAAAAGATCATTAGAGGTTGGTTGCACTAAGTAATGTACAGAATCGCTGAATCACTTTATCATACACCTGAAACAAATATAACACTATGTTAACTATACTGGAATTAAAATAAATAAATAGCATCTCTCCTACAAAAAAAAAAAAAAAAAACCTCATTAACTTACTTTTTAAAATGACCACTAGTTTACAGTTTCAAATACTTAAAAATACTCTAGGAATAAAAAAAATGAACCACACCTTTAATGAGCACCTTATCCTTGCAATTAGTTACTGTAATGTATGGAAGTACTGAGACAGAAAATACAATTTGTAGTAACAGTGGGATTAAGTTTCAGGTACTTACTGAGACTCAACTTGCTGTTTAATTTCTTGCCATTCCCCATATGGGTTTGACTTTTTATGAGCTTTGGATTTTTCTTCATTTGGACCTGATGAATTTTGGTCTTGGATATTTTTTTCTTTCTGTGTTTCTGGTTCAATTCCTTTATCACTATTTTTATTTTTTTCCTGAAATGTCAAAGTCAAGAAATAACATACTTCAAGCAAAACTACAAGGACACAATTTAACATAATCTTATTGATTTATAAATAATAATACATTAACTCAACATTTTTAATTGCACATAACACAAAAAATATACATAAAAGAATTTTAATGCTTGATTAGGTTTTTTATTATGTCAAATGTTAAGATACCATGGGCCAAGGCTGGTTTTTAAAATAATCTAATATGAGGGGCGCCTGGGTGGCTCAGTCGTTAAGCGTCTTGCCTTCGGCTCAGGTCATGATCCCAGGGTCGTGGGATCGAGCCCCGCATCGGGCTCCCTGCTCTGCAGGAAGCTTGCTTCTCCCTCTCCCACTCCCCCTGCTTGTGTTCCCTCTCTCACTGTGTCTCTCTCTGTTAAATAAATAAATAAAAAATCTTAAAAAAAAAAAAACCCTAATATTATTCTATTAATATTCTACAATTTTTAAAATATTTATTTATCTGACACAGAAAGAGCACAAGCAGGTGGAGTAGCAGGCAGAGGGAGAGGAAGAAGCAGGCTTCCTGCTGAGCAGGGAGCCCGATGTGGGGCTCGATCCTAGGACCCTGGGATCATGACCTGAGCCAAAAGCAGATGCTTAACCGACTGTGTCACCCAGGCACCCCAATGTTCTACAATTAAGACATAAACTGGCCTTTTTTATCCTCTCTTCTCCTCTTTTCTGCCTTCTCTCCTTACTTATATATCCAATAGTGATCTCCCCTTATACTGTGTCTTTTCTGAATTTAATGCCACGTCATTAGACCCTAATACACTATCTACTTAAAGAATTCCCTCAATCTATCAGTCTTAACTGAACTCTGCCTTCACATCGAGGTGACCGCCAAAGCCTCAATGGAATATGTAACTGGTAACTATGTGAAATGAGAAAAAGACACACCCTTGATGTAGAAGCAAGTCCCATGATGCCCTTGGCTAGAGCTAGAATTTTTATGGCACCCCTTCATCTGGGAAAACAAAGCTCTATCATCCAGTTAAGCAAATAAACCATACACTAGATTTCAGTCTATTTGCAAAATGCACAACCGTGGGTGGCAGTCCTAGGACACTGTTCTGTCTGTAATTCTTTGAATGGATATTAACTCATTGCCTCATACTGTTCCATCATAAAACTAGGAGGCAGTATCCACTTTCTCTTAGCATTCTGGACTATTTCCAGGCTGTGACTTTTTTTTAAAGAAAAGATTTTTGTTGTGATTATAATGTATGTTTTGATTCTAATGCAATGTACTAAATGCCTCCTCCTCTGAGGTTCATACCACCTCTATACAGTTCTCTCCCATGCTTCCTTACACCATAATGACTTTTGGCCACTACTCCATATTCACTGATGACTTTAACCATGTTCTTTCTATTCAAACTCATCATCCTGGACCTTAAAAATTCCCTAGCCTGTTCTGTGAGCTTCACAATCAAGGACTTTGGCCTTCAACTATATTTCAGCCACTTAATGTTATATAAGATATTTTCCCTCACATATAGCACATAGTAGTATTCAAATACTAAATCCTTACATCAATGTACTTTTTAATTTGAACTGTATCATCACTCAAAAATGACCTACCTGTAAATTTTAGAACTCCAAAAGCACCCCACCTTTAACCACAGTTAAGTTTTTCTTCTGGCTTTCTGGCTTCCTTACTTCTAATATACCTCCTGTCCAACCTTGTTACCATCTCTAATGCCTTAACTTCTCCTTGTGCTCGGAGTTTGTTGACCTTGTCTAGATTTTACATCATTACAGAGCTTTACATCCACAGGGAATCGTTTTACTTTTTATCTTATTTTATCAACATGGTAAGTGTACTCTTTAATCCCCATCACCTATTTCACCCATCCGCCACCCACCTTCCCTCTGGTAACCATCAGTTTGTTCTCTACAGTTAAAGGTCTGTTTCTTAGTTTAAATAGTAAAGGTCTGTTTCTTGGTTTATTTCTCCCTCTCTTTTTCCCCTTTGCTGGTTTATTTAGTTTCTTAAATTCCGCACAAGTGAGATCATATGGTATTTATCTTTCTCTGACTTATTTCACTTAGCATTATACTCTGAGCTCCATTCATGTCATTGCAAAGGGCAAGATTTCATTCCTTTTTTATGGCTGAATAATATCCCACCGTATATACATATACCACATCTTTATTCATCTATCAGTGAGCATTTGGGCTGCTTCCATAGTTTGGCTATTCTAAATAATGCTGCAGTAAACACAGGGGTGCATATATCCCTCTTTGTGTTTTTATATTTTTGGGGTAAATACCCAGTAGTGCTGGATCCTAGGGCAGTTCTATTTTTAACTTTGTGAGGAACCTCCATACTGTTTTCCACAGCGTCTACACCAGTTTGTGTTCCCACCAACAGTGTGTGAGAGGGTTCCTTTTTCCCAATTCCTTGCCAACACCCATTGTTTCTTGTTTTAGATTTTAGCCATTCTGACAGGTATGAGGTGATTATTTCCTTGTAGTTTTGATTTGCATTTTCCTGATGATTAGTGATGCTGAGCACAGATTTTACATCCTTCATTAAAGAGCTCCAGGTCCACGTGGAATTACTTTATAAACATTTTTTTTGCTAGCACCCTTAAATATCTTTGTTCCTGTTTGTCTCTTGTGTGGGGCCTAAACACCTCCAACACAGACCTATCCAATCATTGCTCTGTCAAATGTTACATGGGAAAAAAAAAAATCACACAACCAGACTTCAAGTTATATTACAAAGCTGAAGTAATCAAAACAGTATGGGCGGCGCCTAGGTGGCTCAGTCATTAAGCGTCTGCCTTCAGCTCAGGTCATGATCCCAGGGTCCTGGGATCGAGCCCCGCACTGGGCTCCCTGCTCCACCGGAAGCCTGCTTCTCCCTCTCCCACTCCCCCTGCTTGTGTTCCCTCTCTTGCTGTGTCTCTCTCTGTCAAATAAATAAATGAATAAATCTTTAAAAAAAAAAAACAAAACAGTATGGTACTTTTTTATGCCTGAATAATATTCCACTGTATATACATACACCACATCTTTATATATTCATCTATCAGTGAGCATTTGGGCTGCAAATGCTCACTGAAATAGGCATATAGATCCATGGAACAGAACAGAAACCCAGAAATGAACCCACAATTTTATGGTCAATTAATCTTTGACAAAACAGGAAAGAATATACAACAGGAAAAAGACCACCCTCAACAAATGGTATTGGGAAAACTGGACAGCTATATGCAAAAGAATGAAACTGGACCACTTTCTTATACCATACACACAAATAAATTCAAAATGGATTAAAGACCTAAATGTGAGACCTGAAACCATAAATCCTAGAAGAAAGCACAGGTAGTAAGGTCTCTAACATTGGCTGTAGCAACATTTTTCTAGATATGTCTCCTGAGGGAAGGGAAATAAAAGCAAAAATAAACTATTGGGACTACATCAAAATAAAAAGCTTCTGCACAGCAAAGGAAACAATCAACAAAACTAAAAGGCCACCTATTGAATGGGAGAAGAGATTTTGCAAATGACATAGCCAATAAAGGGTTAGTATCTAAAATATACAAAAAACTTATACAAACCAACACCCAAACAACAAAGAATCCAATTAAATGGGCAGAAGACATGAACAGACATTTTTGCAAAGACATACAGATGACCAACACATGAAAAGATACTCAGTATCACTGATCATCAGGGAAATGCAAATCAAAACTACAAGAAATAATGTTTATTGCAGAATTATTTACAATAGCCAAACTATGGAAGCAAAACTATGGAAGTCAAACCCCTAAGCAGACTATGGAAGCCAAACCGCTATGTTTATTGCAGCATTATTTACAATAGCCAAACTATGGAAGCAGCCCAAGTGCTCATCGAGATAGATGAATAAATATACGGTATATGTATATACAACAGATTATTCGGCCGTAAAAAAAGGAATGAAAGCTTGCCATCTGCAATGACACGGATGGAGCTAGAGTATAATGTTAAGTGAAATAAGTCAGAGAAAGATAAATACCATATGATTTCACTTGTGTGGAATTTAAGAAACAAAACAAACAAGCAAAAGGAAAAAAAAGAGAGAGAGAGATAAACCAAGAAACAGACTCTTTACTATAGACAACAAACTGATAGTTACCAGAGGGGAGGTGGAAAGGGGAATGGGTGAAATAGGTGATGGGGATTAAGGAGTGCACTTGTTGTGATAAGCATTGGGTGATGTACGGAATTGTTGAGTCACTACACTATACACCTGAAACTAATATTACACTGTATGTTAAGTGTACTAGAATTAAAAAAAAATCACACAACCATACAAACTGGTAAGACTTCAAGGTTTATGATATTCAGTGTCAGCAGAGACTTTAACACTGCTTAGAAATGTGTCTCCAGGTATTTCTTCCCTTAGTCCTCAGCAGTTATTAAAAAGAAATATTCAGCTACAAATGGCTGAGTAAATAATGGTGTATTCATACCACATTAAAGCTATCTATCCGTTATTTTGGTGGATGAAAACTTATTGATGTCTTTGTGACAGATTAAACTGTAAAGCAATTAAGACCTTATTATAGTATGACTCCATGTTTTATTTTATTTTAAAGATTTTATTTATTTATTTGAAGGAGAGAGAGAGCATGTGCACAAGTGGGGGGTTGGAGCAGAGGGAGAGAGAGGAGCAGGCTCTCCCCACTAAGCAGGGAGCCTGATGCAGGGCTCAATTCCAAGACCCTGGGATCATGACCTGAGCTGAAGGCAGATGCCCAACCGACTGAGCCACCCAGACGCCCCCAGTATGACTCCATATTTTAAAATAATGTATGCGAGTCGGAATAAAAAAAAAGTTAAAGACCAAGAGAACACCAAGGTGTTACAGTGATTTCTCTGGGAAGTAGCAGGGTTATAGGTAGTCTGTCTTTATCTGTATTTTGTAATATTTTATTTGCTTGAAATTTATCAGTCCAGGTTGGATGCTGGATATAAACATTGTGAGGTGGGGGTGCCTGGCTGGCTCAGTCCGTGGAGCATGTGACTCTTGATCTCAAAGTTTTGAGTCCAAGCCCCCATGTTGGGTTTACTTAAAAAAAAAAAAAAAAGATATTACTTAAAAAGAAAATCTCAAAAAAGAAAATAAAAGAACAACAACACAGAAATATAAACACTGTGAGACGGCTACTATAAGGGCTTTGCTGCTGTGCCTCTGCAAACTGGACACATCCCTTGGCCTGTGTTCCACTAAGAATTACAGGGTAGTAGAGAAAGTCCAGGCAACGACAAGATCCTAGATGTGGCCTGGGAGTACCCTCTTTCCAGCATCCTTGAATTTCCTTCACTACTCAGGCCAGTAATGTCATCCATGGATCAATGCTATGTGTCTTTTCTGCTTTGCCACCTGGGCTCCTGAGTGTTCCTGGAATGATCACAAAGCAGGACTAGCAATACTATAGAAATATCTAATTTTACTTTTCTACCATGGCTGGGGATTCAGCAGTACCTGTCAATCCTTTTACTTGGTTCATTTCCTCTCCCACCCTAGCTCAGTGACTGTTTCAATTCATTAATATTGTCAAACTACTCAAAGCTTCTCACTCTCAGCAAGCAATCTTGATTTCTTTATAAATGAGTAAATTGAAGCTAAAAGGGCATGACTGTTTCAATTTCCTCCCTGATACCAACTTATCCATAGTCCTACCTTCTTATAAAAAAGGAAAACCTTATCTTCTTACCAAAAATGAGTTTACTCCTTGTTGAAGACCAACCTATCCACCTACCCTTGTTGGTATTCCCATTCTGCCTCCTTTGGAGTCTCTCTTAATGAAAACATCACTACCACAAATCTCTCATGATTAAGAGTCAATGTACAGCCATCATCCTGACAACCAATTTCTAGTTTTCATTTCATATCCAAACCACATATACACCATGAACCACTTTTCATTCCTCTATAATTGGGGTTCTTTCTTTCTTAAGATGCTTTTAAAATTTTTATTTATTTGACAGAGACAGACAGCGAGAGAGGGAACACAAGCAGGGGGAGTGGGAGAGGGAGAAAGAGGATTCCTGCTGAGCAGGGAGCCCGACGCGGGGCTTGATCCCAGGACCCCGGGATCATGACCTGAGCCGAAGGCAGATGCTTAACTGACTGAGCCACCCAGGCGCCCCTTTATTTATTTTTTAAAGTTTTTATTCATATTCCAGTTAATTAACATACAGTCTAATATTAGTTTCAGATGTACAATATAATCTGAGTTCTGCCACCCCAAACCCTGGTGAAACTACTAGAAGGGCTTCAAGGACTTTTTAACTGTAAAATTCAATGGACTTTTTTTTTGTTCTAGATCTATAATTAATCCTTGACGCTCTCTATTCCTTTGGCTTCTTGGATCTTAAATTCTTCTGCTTCTCTGCATACCTTTCTAGTCACTCTTTTCATTACAGGCTCCTCTTTCCCTGTCTGTCTCTTCAATGTTTAATTGTTGCCCAAAGTCATTTTCCTAGGTTATCTCACCCATTCTGAGATTTGAATTACTACCAGTATGCTGATGATACTCAAAAATAGGATCTCTAGCCTAGATCTAGATACTCAGACTTGTATGTTCAGACAACTCTCTAGATATTACGGAGGGATCTCAAACTTAAGAGGTCTAAAAATGAACTCACTGTCTTGCCACCAGGTAGATACTAATAAGTGGTACAACCGTTTATCCATTTGCTAAAAATGTACGTCTTGGCTTTATTTCTATCTTCCACCAGATAACTGAGTAAGTCTGTTGAGCTTTCTATAAATTGGTAAAGTTCTGTAAAGAATAAATCAAGAACCTACCTTAAACTTTATTTTTGGCTTTTGTGTTTCTGTAGAGGCCTTTCCTTTTTCTGCTTCCTCTTCCCCATCAGAATCACTACGAGAATCTGATGATTTAGACTCTTCTAGGGTACCAAGTGGCTTTTCATTGACCTTACTAGAAAGCAGATCGCCAGAGTGTGGAATGAAATCATCAGGTTTTTCCCATCTGGATTCTATTCAACACATTTTAATAGTCATGTTATTTAGTTACCAACTCTATTCAGAAGTAATTCCCAATATAACACTCCCTGTCACTTACAAATGTATTATTTTTTTAACTTCTTCATAATACATTAAACAACAGCACTGGATCTATTTTACACTATCACTTGATCAAGAATAAGTAAGAGTTCCCAAAGCCCTTGCTCTTTTATCTTTTGAGAGTTGGGTTTCAATCTGGATTCCAGATGTATAAACTACAGCCCCAGTAGAAAGAAACTTAAGAATTGGGCAATGCCTTCTAAGACTGTCACACTTTATCTGACACCAGTATCAGGAAACAGGTGCTTATGAGCACACATCAGATTTCCCGGAATTTATCACAAAGATTTCCTGGGATCCTCACAGAATGATACCATACTGTGAAGACCTGAACGAATATAATTTGTCATTTTTATACTAAGAAAAAAATAATCTCCATTGAACTCTACTGCCATCCAGTGGTTTACTGGGCTTTTAGTAAAATGACAGCATTTCTTTCTTTCTTTTTTTTTTTTTTTTTTTAAAGATTTTATTTATCTGACAGACACACAGCAAGAGGGGGAACACAAGCAGGGGGAGCGGAAGAGGGAGAAGCAGGCTTCCCGCCGAGCAGCGAGCCCTATGTGGGGCTCGATCCCAGGACCCTGGGATCATGACCTGCCGAAGGCAGACGCTTAATGACTGAGCCACCCAGGCACCCCATGATAGCATTTCTAATTATCTTGTAATTAGTCTCTATTTTTAGTGTAATAAAAGGGAAGGGGATGCTAAGATTTACTGTCCAACTGAGACAGTTTTAAGAGTGAAAGGGGCTGTATCAATAATTACACTTGTCTACACATAAGCTGAAACTGTTTGAGGACAAATCAATTTGTACAGCCCCTTATTAAAAGAGGGTGCTTTCCAGGGCGCCTGGCTGCCTCAGTCAATGGAGCATGCGACTCTTGATCTCAGGGTTGTAAGTCTGAGCCCCA
Source organism: Halichoerus grypus (assembly GCF_964656455.1). Lineage (NCBI taxonomy): Eukaryota > Metazoa > Chordata > Mammalia > Carnivora > Phocidae > Halichoerus > Halichoerus grypus. The sequence continues at coordinate 56,656 of NW_027555041.1, read as the reverse complement.
CACTGGGTGTAGCGATTACTTAAAAATAAAATCTTTTTTTTTTAAGATTTTATTTATTATTTATTTGACAGAGAGGGAACACAAGCAGGGGGAGTGAGAGAGGGAGAAGCAGGCTTCCCACTGAGCAGGGAGCCTGATGTGGGGCTCGATCCCAGGACCCTGCGATCATGACCTGAGCCGAAGGCAGATGCTTAACAACTGAGCCAACCCAGGTGCCCCAAAAATAAAATCTTAAAAAAAAAAGTGCTTTCCAACAATAAAAAAAAAAAAAAAAAAAAAAAACCACATTATTTCCTTATGTATATTTCACGTGAATAACAAAAAAACTTTCAGGAAATAATTTAAGCACCTACTATGTATTGTTCTGGGAACTTTATAGATACCTGACCTTCATGACCCAAGAGTATGCATGATCACCTCAATTTTACATAAGAGCAGCTACAGGTTTAGTGACTTTTATATAGCTGGTAAGGGAAGAAGCTATGCATTAAGCTCAGATCCAACTCTCCACCTATATCACTATATTATTTTATCTTTAGAAACTTTCAGTACCTCAATTTTACCGAGCTAGAACCATTACTATCGTTGGGCAGACTAGGTATCTACTTGGAGGCTAAAAGGGCTTTTTCCTCCTAAAAGATTTAATGCTATGTGTTTGGATAGTAGAAATTTAATAAATAATTAAATAAAGCCTCTCAAAGTTATACTGACACCATACATACTTTGGTAAATTTAATTGTACGAGAAACTACAATTACTTGTTGATCCATTTTATAAAATTAAATTAGAAAAAATGTCAACTTGAAAAACTTAGGTAATAATTAGGTAACAATAGTTATGCATGTTTCATAAATATTTACAAATAACTGAAACATTATTAAATTAGTAAAAGTGAAAATTTGACAGTCTCAGCCACTGCTAAAATAACTTCAGTTTTGTTTTTTAGAAAAGGAAAAGGCAAGTTGAATTAGGTGATTTCTAAGGTACATTTCAAGGTAATGATTATATTTCTACAATAATCATAACAAAAGTCAATAATGATAAAGTAAAAATGATTTTTAAAATTTGTGAATGGAGTATCAATTGAGAATGAGCAGCACAGTATATTATATACGAAAATCTTCCTGCTTTTCCACTGTATAGTTTTTAAATTACAAAATACCCACATGCTATGGATATATGTTGATCACTATACTAAAATTCCCAAGTTCCCTTCATTAGCAGGCTAATAAGCAGTTCGAGGTACAATTTTATATAGTTAGGATAATCAAAGGTAGTACTTACCTCCTGTTTCTATATTATAATAGTAGGTATAACCATCTTCACTTACTCCTTCTACCCAAACAGTCTTCCCTGCTGTCTAATGGGAGGAAAAAAACAGCATAAACTGAAGATAATGATGTAGTTACACTCTATTAAAATAACTAAGGCAGAGTCAGCTACCTTCCCTTTCCTCTTAACACCTGGGAGTGAGAGGGGCAGTACTGATTATGGAAGCTTGGTTTGTGTTAATCATGAACTAACTTTCAGAGAGAGAATGTCACACCTCTGAAAGATAGGAACAATTCTCTGCCGATGGACAGGGACATCTGAATGGCAACCAACTATAAGTCAACTGATAATATTTGCCCTGCATGGAGTTTTTAGGTAGATACCACTTTTCCACTTCCACCCAACCTCCTCACAAAAGCATTATAGGAAGAAAGGAACAAAATGTGTGTAGGGGGGCTTATTTGGAAGTAAATTTGCTTAACAGAACTCTTTTATAAAAACCCCAGAAACCAATCAGTTTAAAGCAAAGACACTATCAATGTGCTTCAGTTACCTTTTTTAAGTTTCCTTGAAATCCTTCTGGTCTCTCCCACTGGGATGCTTAAAGCAAAATATACTTCATTAATAAAAATTTCTTCGCTTAAAAAGAAAAACAACTCAAAAAATTTAATTTGGCAAAAATTTACAAGACATTCAATGTGTACAAAGCACTACAGGCCTTTGAAAAATGAAAAAAAACCAGTATATATCCCAGTGGTATTGTACAGAACATGTATGAATGATATTTAACCAAGAAGGAAGAACAGAATGAAGGATTCGAAGTTACTGGGACTTCCACAAGAATTATTAGACACCTGTAGGGCTTCTCTTAAAGACTTCATGGAATTCAGGCTTGAAGTTTTTTTGTTTGTTTTAAAGATTTCTTTATTTATTTGAGAGCGAGCACACGCAAGTGAGTGTGTGCCCCTGTGCGCATGGGAGACAGGGTAGAGGGAGAGAACCCTAAGCAGATTTCCTGGAGACCATGGAGCCTGACGTGGGGCTTGATCCCACAACCCATGAAATGACGACCTGAGCCAAAACGAAGAGTTGGATGCTCAACTGACTGAGGCACCCAGGTGCCCCCAGGCTTGAAAAGTTTTTAAAAGCTTATTATACTATTTTTTTTTTTAGTAATCTCTACACCCAACACAGGGCTCAAACTCATGACCCCAAGATTAAAAGTCATGTGCTTTTCTGGATGAGCCAACCAGGTGCCCCAGGCTTGATAAGTTCTGAAGGAATGAGATGGCTGTTTGACATCCTGAGGAGGGGAAAGTGAGAGATAGAATGAATGACTTAAAAGAAGCAAGATGAAAGATGCAAGAATTAGAAAACAGCTGACCCTTGAACAACACAGGTTTGAACTGTGCAGGTCCACTTTTAAGCAGATTTTTAAAAATATATATATTGGAAATTTTTTGAGAGAATTGTGACAGTTTAAAAAAACAGATGAACCATGTAGTCTAGAAATACCGAAAAATTTAAGAAAAAGGTATTACTGTAAAAATACAGTATGTAATACACATAATACACAAAATGTGTGTGTCAAGTGTTTATGTCATCTGTAAGGCTTCCAGTCAACAGTAGGCTATTACTAGCTAAGTTTTTGGGGAGTCAAAAGTTATAAAATACCAATGATCCAGTAATTCCCAGTATACGGGCATATACTCAAAGAAAATGAAAACACTAACTTGAAAAGATAAATGCACCCCTATGTTTATTGCAGCATTACTTATATATTATAATAACGTCTATCATTATATATACACAGCACACAGAAGCAACCCAAGTGCTCACTCACTGATAGATGGCTAAAAATGTGAGATACATATCTCTCTCCCTCCTTCTCACACACACACACACGCGCACACACACACACACACACACAAATTACTCAGCCATAAAAAATAAAATCTTGCCATTTCTGACAGCATGGATGAACCTAGAGGATATTATGCTAAATGATATAGATCAAACAGAGAAAGACAAATACCATATGATTTCACTTGCATGTATAGTCTAAAAAACAAAACAAAACAAATAAAACCAGACTCTTAAATATTGAGAACTGCTGGTTGCCAGAAGGGAGGTAGATGGGGGGACAGGTGAAATAGGTGAAGGGGATGAACAGGTTTAAACTTCTAGTTATAAAATAAATAAGCCATGGAGATGAAGAAAAGGACAGGAGAGGGAATACAGTCAATAAAACTGCAATAGTGTTGTATGGTGACTACACTTGTAGTGAGCATGGGTTAATGTACAGAATTGTCAAATCACTATGTTGTATATCTGAAACTGATATAACACTGTATATCAACTATACTTTAAAAAAAAGTTATAAGCACATTTTCGACCACATGGGGTAGGGAGGGGTCGGTGCCCCTAACACCTGTGTTGTTCAAGGGTTTTGCTGAGAGTAAGAGCATACACAGTAGGATGGTGAACAAAGGAAGCAAGCAATAGGAATTAGAAGGCAGAAACACAGAATTAATAGTTTTAAAAAAAATATTTTTTAAAAAAGATTTTATTTACTTATTTATTTTAGAAAGAGGGAGGAAGGGGCGCCTGGGTGGCTCAGTTGCTTAAGCGTCTGCCTTTGGCTCAGGTCATGGTCTCAGGGTCTTGGGATTGAGCCCCGCATTGGGCTCCCTGCTCAGCGGGGAGTCTGCTTCTCCCTCTGCCTGATGCTCCCCCCTGGCTTGTGCTGTCTCTCAAATAAATAAATAAAATCTTAAAAAAAAAAAAAAAAGAAAGAAAGAAAAAGGGAGGAAAAAAGAGAGCATGAGGGGGTGGGGTGCAGAGGGAGCAGGAGAGAGAGAGAATCTCAAGCAGACTCCACACTGAGCCAGGAGCCCGACGTGGGGCTTGATTCCACAACCTTGAGATCATGACCTGAGCTGAAATCAAGAGTCAGATGCTTAACCGACTGAGCCACCCAGGTGCCCCATTAATAAACAGTTTCTATGTAAATTTGAGAAAGACTTATGATCCTTAGCATATAATCATTTGTGGTTCACTGCTGACTAACACGCACTTCTCTTAAGGCTCAGTGCAAACTGTGAGTGATTATTACTATTTCTATGTAGTCCCAAACTGTGATTCTAAAAATCATAATAATTACAATACTTAGAGCCCAAGGTTTTTTTCATAATTAACTCTAATCTCATTTCCTACCTTTCTGATCATTCTTTTTTTTCCTGGCTTTTCTCTCCTTTCCTTCAATAAATGTACTACCCACCCTTCATACTTCTCGTTCTCTTCTTTCTCCTTGTGATCTCATATACTCCTGAAAGTTAAGATATTATCTACATTTCTAGACATAATTTATCTAATTCCAGACTCTAATCAGCTACTGAAAACTACCACATGAATGTTCTAGAGGTACCTCAACCTCAACATACCAAAAACTGAATTTATTATTGTCCCACTTTAACTTACTCTATTTCTGTATTCCATACCTCAGTAAATGGCACGATCATCCTCCTAGCCCTCCATGACACAGCCCCAATCTATTTTTCCAGCCTCTTTCTTCTGCTAGGACATCTTCAGAGAACTGTATATTTTACCTCCACCAGATGACTGTTTCCCAAACTTTCAAACTTCTTAAAGCTTCATATTGTTCCACCTGTTTGGAATGTTTGCTTCACCCTCACAATAACCTACTATAATCATTTTCAATCAAAATACCTATAAAGTGTCTATACCATGCCAGGCACTGTGTTTGGTGCTAGGGATATAAATGGTGAATAAGAAGACATCATTCCTGATGTTCTCCTCTTAATGTATAGATCAGTTCAAAAGTAATTTCTGCGATAATCTCTCAGATCCACATAATCACAATTAATCCCTCACCATTCGGAGTTCCTATACGATTTTACATCTCTATTACATTATAGCACTTTAAAACTCTTCCTTGTATAGTGTTTATTTCTGATCTTAAATTTTATATTTCTAGAGAGTAAGATGCTACATAAATATATTTACTTATCTCAGAATTTATATGAAAAAATCCCTAATACATTTAGTTTTAAAGGAAAACAAAAAGGTATTTTTGATATTCCCACTGGATAACACCATTGTGTATTTTATTAGAAAGTGATATCCAAAACATGAATAGGAGGGGGGGGCTTCTCTACTACAAGACAGCTACATAAAAAAGAAAATGGTTCTGGTTCCCAGCCTGGTTTTGGATAGAAAATCTCTCCCACAGAATATTTTAAGAACCTCTACAATTTGTAAAGTGGATCTAAAATGCCTTATTTCCATGTAGTTCATACTTTTTTTTTTTTTTAAGATTTTATTTATTTATTTGAAAGAGAGAGGGAGAGAAGGAGAGAGAGCACAGAGGGAGAGGGAGAAGCAGACTCCCTGTGGAGCAGGGAGCCCGATGTGGGGCTTGATCCCAGGAGCCTGAGATCATGACCTGAGCTGAAGGCAGCCGCTTAACCGACTGAGCCACCCAGGCGCCCTAGTTCATACTTTTAAAAGATTTTATTGAGAAAATACAAAGCTTTAACTTATTTGTAAGGAACCTATTCTTAAAAAAAAAAAAATTTTATTTATTTGAGAGTGAGCAAGCGAGAGCACAAGAGGAGAGGCAGGGGTGAGGGAGACAGAGGGAGAAAGAGAAGCAGACTCACCACTGAGCAGGGAGCAAGACGCCAGCCTCTATGGGACTTGATCCCAGGACCCTGAGATCATGACCTGAGCCGAAGACAGATGCTTAACTGACTGAGCCACCCAGGTGCCCCATAAGGAACCCATTCTTAAGACTTTAACTAAGTATGATGTTGAGTCACTATAAGAAAGGTACCTTTTTAAAGGGCACATGACTTTTTTACCATTGTGGCAAAGATGTAAAGTTATAGTCTTCCATTGCTTAAATGTTCCAATATTAACTAAAACAAAATAAATGGTCAGTTATCATTCTTACTAGTTCTATGCCTAAATGACCTACCTCCTGTGATAAGATCATAATAGTAATGGTAACCCTCAGAGGTTATGCCTTCTACCCATCTGCCCTTTGAAGGGTCTTTTTTCTTTTTCTTCTTTTCCTTCTGCTGATTTGATGCCGGGGTGGGTGGGACAGTGCTTGTTACTGGTGATATGCTTGGCTCTGAAATTTCTAGAGAAAAAGATATAAGAAAGGTGAAGTACCAACACACTTTTTTTTTTTTCCTGGTATAAAACACTAATAATGTTACTCCAATCAAAAGCTTGACAAGAAGATTCTTTTGGGAACTTGACAAATTATAAGAAAGCTCATTTGGAAAACTAAATATGCACAAATATCTAGAATTATAAAACAGAAGTGATAAAGGGAATCTAGTTCTACCAAATGTTAAAACTTATTCTAAAATAATTGGTACCAAAAAAAAGAAGTAAAACTGATCCAGGAGTAGGCAAACATATGAATGAAACAGAACAAAGAGTAAACAGACCCAAATGTAGATTCCTGGTGCTTCTTTTTTTTTATTATCATCATGTTATGTTAATCACCATACATTACATCATTAGTTTTTGATGTAGTGTTCCATGATTCATTGTTTGTGTATAACACCCAGTGCTCAGACTCCTGGTGCTTATTAGAAAAAGAAATCATTTAGGGCGCCTGGGTGGCTCAGTCGTTAAGCGTCTGCCTTCGGCTCAGGTCATGATCCCAGGGTCCTGGGATCGAGTCCCACATCGGGCTCCCTGCTCGGCAGGAAGCCCGCTTCTCCCTCTCCCACTCCCCCTGCTTGTGTTCCTGCTCTCACTGTCTCTCTCTGTCAAATAAATAAATAAAATCTTAAAAAAAAAAAAAAAAAAAAAAAAAAAAAAAAAAAAGAAAAAGAAATCATTTAACAAATCATGTTGGATTAACTGGTTAATTATTTGGAACAAAGTAAAGCTATTCTCCACTCCATGGCCCCTCCCATGTTTGGACATCAATATAAACTTCAGATCAAAGATATATGTGAAAAAAAAAACACAAAGTAAAATAACGTTAAACTTAACTGCATACAAATCCAAATATTCCGTATAGCAAAAATAAAAACAAAAAAATAAAACAAATAATGTAATGCTATGTTAATCATAATAGGATTAAAAATTTTTAAAAACTAAAAAAAAAAAGACAAATATTTACAACAAATATGGCTCATGGTTAATGTTCATAACAAAGACTCCTTACAAATAAATCCAATATTCTAACAGAAGATGGACAAAAAGTACAAAGACAGCTTGTATTAGCTATCAATATATAAAAGATATTCACACTTTGATTCTGCAATCTCATCTCTAGAGATTAAATTTACAGAGATAAATGTAAAAAAACATGCCTGCATAAGGGGGTTCACTGAAGCATTCATTCTAACAGTGAAAACTAAGCAACCTAAATGTTAGTCTGGAAGAGATTAGTTAAATAAGTTATGGCACTTTTATGGCATTTTGTTATGGTATTTTATACCCTTTATTAAATGCTTATTACAAGTGGTCACTGTAATAAGCAGTTTATACCATTATGTTACTTAGTTTTTGTGAAAATCAGAGGTTGTATAGCTAGCAAGTGGCAATTCTGGTGGATTCCAAAGTCTGTGCTCCTAACCACTCTGTAGCCACTAAACATGATGTATATCCTTAATTATTTAAAAGAAAGGAAGTATATGACATGTTATTGAGGGAAAAAATAAAACCACCTCCAACTAGACTACAATGTGGAGTATAACTTAAAAAAGAAAAATCTAAAGATGTCTGGGATAATCTTAAAAGCAGTTAGTTTTTAAAAATCCTGGGGCACCTGGGTGGCTCAGTCGGTTAAGCGTCTGCCTTCGGCTCAGGTCATGATCCCAGAGTCCTGGGATCGAGCCCCATGTGCGGGCTCCCTGCTCAGCGGGGAGCCTGCTTCTCCCTCTCCCACTCCCCCTGCTTGTGTTCCCTCTCTCGCTGTGTCTCTCTCTGTCAAATAAATAAATAAAATCTTTAAAAAAAAAAAAAAAAAATCCTTTCTTTGTACTGCATTATGGTACTTTAAGGGGAATGTATATCCTATTTAAAAAAACAAGGCTATGAAAAATAATAGGAAAAATCCTCTTTGAATACATTTAAATACAAAATGCTAAGACTGATTTGCTCATAGGTTAGCATAACAAAACCTCTCAATCCATATAATTGATGAGATGAATTTTCAACGATGCCTCTTTAATTCTGCAGGAACACCTCTATCTTTTTCTCCTTTAAGCTTACAGCTTTATCCTCATGGAAATACAGCCCCCACCCCTTCCTTTTAACTAACAATGTCCAGGAGAATATTTTTAAAGTCTGGTTACACCTGTCCTTATTTGATGAGGGCAATACTGATTAACTTATTAGTCTGCTTAAAAACTTAACGGAAAGAAGTTTTTAGAGTAAAGAGTATCATTCCATGTTGACTATCTCAACCATTATGCAAGATCAACAACTGGGATTGCTATATGCCTAGTTTAAAGACAATGGATTTGTCATGGAAGAAATGCTGACAGAAAAGTTCCCGAGTTAAAGCCTAAGTTCATCAACAAGATAGATACACTCTAATTAAATAAATGCCTTTTATCTGGAGCTGAGTTATCTTCAAACCCCCAAATTATTTACCTTCTTGCTGGTGACCATGTGGAAAAAAGGAAATGCTTATATACTGCTGGTGTATGTAAACTGACAAATATCCAGAATTATAAAACAGAAGTGATAAGGGGAATCTAGTTCTACCAGATGTTAAAAACTTATTCTAAAACAATTGGTACCAAAATAAACTGGTCCAACCACTAGGGAGAACTTATGGAGGCTCCTCAAAAAATTAAAAATAGGTCTACCGTATGACCCAGCAATTTCACTTCTGGGTATATACTCACTGGAAATATAAGCAGGATTTCAAAGAGATATATGCACTCCCATACCTACTGCAGTATTACTCATAACAGCCAAGATATATAAACAACCTTAATGCCCATCAACCAGATGAATGGATAAAAAAGATATAGTACATATACATAATGGGATACTATTCAGCCATGAGACAGGAGGATATCTTGCCATTTGCAACAACATGGATGGAACCTGAGCATACTGTGATAAGTGAGGTAAGTTAAAGAGAAGACAAGCATACTGTTATGATATCACTTGTATGTGGAATCTAAAAGAGTCAAACTCAGAAAACCAGAAAGTAAAACTGTTATTTCCAGGGGACAGGGGGTTGGGGGGTTAAGGCTGATACTGTTTAAGTTTATAAACTTGCAATGAGTAGTACATAAGCCACAGAGATTGAATGCATAGTATAACGAATATAGACAACAATACTGTAATAGGTAATCTGATAAATATTGCTTCAGTAGCAATCCCATTACAATATATAAATGTATAAAAGTAACACCTGCATAAACAATGTTTTATGTCAAATTTATCCAATTAAAAAAAAATTATCTACCTTCTAGTGGTAAAATCAGTAAATTTGTCCACAACAGGCTAATTCACTCTAACTCAACCACATAAACAAACATAATTCATAGTTTTGACCATATGGATAAAACAAACTGTGGTTATAATGCAAGGCCTATTTTTTAATGAATAGCTCTTTTTAGCCAAGTACCTAAAAAACTCAACTGTGCCTGAAATGAACACTGACCTAGGACAGAACTAGGACTAGCTAACCACCAAGGTAGTATGGTTATGAATGGAGGTGTTAAAAGATGAAGCTTTAAAAGTAAAACAAAAGTGCATGAGCAAAGTCCCATAGTCTAAATACAGCTATGATGCACAGGAAAAGCACTAAGAGTATACCCTGAGTGTATAACCTCTTTATGGAAACAATAAAAGCTCACTGAGCATGACCTCTGATGTTAGTTTTAAAACATGCTGGCTGCTTTTTTACCTGACTCTAAGCCAAGCCTTTTCAAATCCTCTTGGTATGCTTTCAGGGCAGCTGCCTCCATTGCGGCAAACTCCTTTGATGCCTTTTCTTCTTCCTTTGCCTTGTCCAGGCTTTTCTGTTTAATCTATGTGAGACACATATAAAATTGAAAGCCAGATAAAGGACTGATACTTACATAGAAAAATTGGCAAAGAAAGAAATAAACTAAATTACCTCACTGATCCTCTTTGCCACATTTTCCTTATGATTCTTTCCTCTTTCGTGAAATTCAACACTCTTGAAAATTAATAAAAGAGAAAATGCAAAAGAAGGTTACATCAACATCATAATGTTCATAGTAAAGTAATAGTAAATATGGGAATGGGACATAACAAAATTGAAATTAAAATGACGGACAGAAAAATAATTTTAATGCAAATTGGTCTTTTTATCAAATGATGGGAGGGAACTGAATCATGTTATTTATTATTATATCCTCTGACTAGGTTTCCTTTGGTGCTTAAAATAAACTATGATGACCGAATCAATGGAGAAAAATACAAGGTACCTGTGATGACTAATCTAGTGAATATGATTGTACCGAGGACTCAAACAAGACATGAAGCCAAAAGAGGAGTGGAAAAAAAAAAACTTCAAGAAACACCTCTCAACATAAAATGTCAAAACCATTAAGTCTCTAGAATTTGTACTGCTCTGGAAACACAGAGAATAAACAATAATATTAGAACTTATTCCTCCAAATTGAGAGAAAAGTAGACAGTAAGGAATTCCTTCTAAATTATAAACAAATACTTTTATACACTGTGGTAATGGTATGAAATGTACAACTCCAATGGAGGACAATTTGGCACTATCTACCAAAATTTGGCTGCTGGAATAGAGAACAAAGCTCCCTACGTACTGATGTGGAGAGAGCTCCAGGACATACTGTTCAATTTAAAAAACAAACAAATACCAAACTATGGTGAAGGATAGTGTGTATGGTATCCTACGTTTTACATATGTTGGAATTAAAACCTATGTGTGCATACAGAAACAATGAAGAATGGACAAGAAAATGAAAAAAAGTGGTAACTTACAAAAAATGACGGTGACTGGATGGGACAAAGGAGTGAGTGAATGTTATCACCTATTTAAAAGTCAGGAATGCTCCCTAAATTGCAAATGTCTGGTTTTATGCAATAAGAAATTTCTGGTAAACCTTGCAAAATAAATTTTGTCAATCAAATCTTAGCTAAGCTATCCTAAAGTACTACCATGAATTCCTCTTTAAAGTGAGACATTGTAAAAAAAGGTTCACCTTCTATTTTTCATATATCAGGTTTCCTGAATTATGCCAAAGAATATTCAAGGCCCATTCGAAAACAAAATAATTTTGTTTCTAATTAAAGGTTAAGTTGATGTATATTAACAATCCAAGGAGAAGAAAGACTATCATAGAAGAGATTATTTACTCTTCATGACTCCTAAAATTCACTGAACTGACTGGGTACCTCAACAGAAGAGAAACTATCAGTGATTTGTATAGATTTCAAAATTTGTGGCATTTATGTGTAAGGATGGCCTAAGTTAAACAAGATAGTTGAGAGCTTTAGCAACTATTCAAAAGACCAAAAACCAAAACAAAACCCTGGAGAAAAATATCCCCAAACTCCTGTAGACAGTAGTAAATAAAAGTCTATCAAAGAAGTGTAACATTGTTAAAAATGGGGCCACTGTTCTGTTATGCATGCAACTCTATCAACTAAAAAGGATAGGAATATATATTTAAAAGATACCCAGGTGTTTACATACTATGTATATATTATTATGACATGCACACAAAGGCGAAAAAATCAGTGATGCTTTTATGTCTTAAAAGCTTAATCTAGATTAAGAGATACAGTAATAAGGTGCTTAATAGAGCTGCTATTTTCATATTCCATGAAAGAGGTAATGATGTTCTTTAAAATTTAACCATTTATAGCTACAAAGCTCTGCAAATATGTTTAATTATTTCTGGAGTAGAAAAGATTCAAAATAAACTACAATAATGTTCCTTTTTATATATTAAGGGTTTTGCCCTTTTACGTTTCTTTTTATATGGTAGTATTAAACATCATAATGTGGATAAACATGGATGAGATGACCCACTCAACGTCCATTTTCTGAATGTGACTGAAAGACCATAGAAAAATAATTTGGCTTAATATATAATCAAATTTAAGCTGATGAAAAGGAAGAAGGCTCACGGCTTTCCTTCAAGAAATGAAAAGACAACAGAAATCTTTCAATGCTTTGAAAAATCAAGAGCAATGTATATGAAGGTGCTTCGTAAATACTGAGTTTAGATCAAAAAGAAACACAGGAATACAATATTATTAAGCTCTCTAAGAGTGGAAATATCATACAGGCCTATTGTCCGCTATCCAACACTTGCAGTAATCACAGAATTTCTTTGGTTGCGACTTCCAGTAGTCTGCCCTGAAAAAGGGAAAAACAAGTCTAAGCTTATTTACAATTAAAAAGGTAAAATTGTGCATGTTTTTACATCTTCTTAGAGTTTGAAGTATAAGCCCCTGTTACTGCATCTTGTCTTGTTACACACATTACCTTTAGTATTTAACTCACTGCAGCAGTTAGCTGAAATTGCTGCCACTAGAAAAGAAAAAGTCTGCACCGGATTTAAAACTCCCTTTAATAAAATTGCTTTAAAAAAAATTTTTTTTTTCTCATTTGCCACTGCCATCGGTGTGAAGAAATAAGATACATCTTGGAAAAGATTTATCTTGTCTATGCCTTTCCGGCATTTTGGGAGGTTGCTGTAATGGAGGCCTGAAGAAGCTCAAAGTTTGCTTTAAATCAAGTTATTTCCACCAAAAGAACAAAGAACAAGACTCCTCTGGTGGGAGACTGCTTCCTCCGAGACTATCAGTTAATACAATTTGTTCTTGAGCCTCAGGGCAAGAGAGAGTTGGAAAAGCTAAGGGACCTCTTAGCCCGCAAGACTTGGGGCGGGGGTGGGGGGTAGGGGTGGGAGTCACTACGCTAACGAAGACTGGCCGTTTCTACCAGTCGGAGAAGGCGGCGGCGGCCGGAGCCCAACCCTAAAGTTTCACAATACCCCTGGGTTCACGCGCTACAGAAACGAATAGGGTGCTTGCGACCCCCAGCTGTTCAAGCGAGGGAGCACCCGGTCGCTTCGCGGGCAGCAGTCCAACCTCAACTGGCCGCCAGCCTCCCTCCCGAAGCCCGAGCTTCAGGCCCCCAGGGCGCTCCGCAGGATAGCATTTCTAAGCGCCCAGAGAACCCGCCCTGCCGGTCTGGTGCCGGTCCCGAGCGAGTTAAGAGCACCTCCGTCACGCCTCCAGCCGAAAGGAGGTGGGGGGGGGGATGGTGGTGGAGGGCGAGACTCGGCGGAAAAAGGGCCGCCCAGAGGAACAACACCTCGTTGTTTAGAGCCTGAGACCCGACTCACATGACTGGACCAGCCGCTCCGCGCGTCGCCCCCGGGTCCGGCTCGAGCTCGTGTTCCCCACGCGGGGCGAGTTGGGACCCGGCCGGCCGCGAGGCCCACCGGAGCCTCCTAACCCGAACACCTCCCTCTTTCCCCGGGACCAGGGTTCCACGGTTCGCAAGTACGGGTGCCCGGGCGACTCAAACCGCGTTCGAAATCTCCTCCTCCTCCCCTCCCCCTACGGGGCGGTACTCCGGAATCCTGAGAGGTGGGGTCGGTATAAAGGGGTTGAGGTCACCGAGAAGGGGTGAAAGCGCGACGGGACCTGAGCCGAAGGACAGGAACGTCACGCCTCAAATCCCCGCATCATCCCGCCTTCACTCTCTCTTCCCCTGGGATCCAGAACCTCCACCCTTCTAGGCTCGCTGGCTCGTGGCCGAGGAGCTCGCGCGCCGCCTCCGCCCCGAACGCAAACAGCTGTTCCCCGAGACGTCGCCGCCCTCAACTTTGCCAACTAGTCCGCACGCACTTTGACCAGCGAAGCAACCCGGACCTGTAGGCTGGGGGCCGTTGGCGGAGTTAGAAAAAGAAAAGTGAAACAGCTGGTTTCGGAGCCGCGAGTTGCGGGGCTTTGCCTCAGAACTTTCCGGAGGCGGCGGACTGACCCCGCCCCGCCCCCGCGCGCACGGGCCGAGCTAGTTCCTTCGCTCGGGGAGCGCGTGGGCAGCGGCGGCGGCGGCGCTACGGCTCGAGTGGCGCAGAGGCGGCGGAGGGAGCAGCGGCGCGGGGAAGCCGAGCGGCGGCAGTCGGGGAGCGTGCGCTTGTCAGGTGAGTCACGGCGGCGTCTCTATCAGCACTTCCCATATGGTCTAGCGGTTAGGATTCCTGGTTTTCACCCAGGCGGCCCGGGTTCGACTCCCGGTATGGGAACGTTGTGGCATTTTTAAAAACCGAATGGGGAAACTTACTTATTTTATTTCCAATATTCTGGCTCTCTTCTTGTTTCGTTCTCGTGATGTTTGTGAAAAACGAGCATTAGTGTAGTCTTTGGTGACTTCGTGACCCGGGCGGCTGGAGGAGCGAGTACGCTGGGGTCCCTCGCCTCCCTCCTCTGGCTGGGGGGCTGAGCCGCCGGGGAGTTTCACTTTCCAGGGGCTGCCCTCTCGCCCCTCTGCCCCGAGTCGTCCTTTCCCAGGCGCTCGGGAGGTGATGATTAACTCTGGTCGCTTTATCTCCTCCCAGCGCCCCCCCGGGGCCCACACCCTCCGCGGCCGCGGTTTTCCGACCGTCCCAAGTGACGCGGGGCGTGTTCACCCCCTGCCCTCGGCGCCGGGAGTCCGCACCCCGTTCGGAGTCCTCGTTCTCTTTCCGCCGGCTGTTTACGGGACCCGACCCCCGGCACAAAGCCGCCTGTCGCGGGGCGCGCGGCGGCGTGGCGGTCTGGCGAGCCTCGGCGCCCTCGGGCGCGCTTTCCCGTCCGCGCCGCTGCCCGTCACCGTCCGATCGGCCGCGTGTCCACCCGGCTGTCCCGCAGCGGCCGAGCCCGCCGGCCAGCTCGGCCCAACCTGACCTCGGGGGCGCTCGTTTCAGCGCACCAAAGTCCCGCGGACTCCAGAGCCACAGACTTGAGTGCCACTGCCTGGGAAGGCCTCCGGGGAAGGGAATTCCCCCCGCCCGCCACCCCCAATCCTCCCGCCCCGCTTTAAAGCGCGCACACAGACGCGCGCGCACATGCTGCGGAGAAGAAAAATACCACTATGATGAGATGTCTTTAAAGAAGAAATTTAGCTGTCCAAAGGGTCTAACGTTTTGAGCGCCGCGGATAGAAAAATCTTAGGGTGGAGGTGGGGCTTGGAAGAGAAAACTGGCTGGAGACTGGGGAGGGGATGTTATAACAAAGTTTCACTGTATTTTTAAATATAGAAGCCCTGTGTTTATTACAAAGAAGGGGCAGCTGTGTCAGCAGCATGTGAGCTGTAAATGAAACAAAAGCGTTATCTTAAACGCAAGCTGAAATTAGAAGATGGGGTGAGCTATAATGTTTAGTCCATTGGGCCTCTGGGAACAAATGGAGACTGAAAAAGTGGCTCTTGTGGATAGGTTTCTGGTCAGTGCCATTAATAAGAGCAGAAGATTGGTGGTTAATGTGCGCATTCCCAAACTTTTATATTTTAATTGCACAGTGAGTTTTGAAATATCTGTTAACGTGATCTGCATGATTAAGGATTAATCATTTTTACGTTGTAAGTAAACTTTCATAATTAAAAATATTTTATCTCTTCGTTAACTCAGATGTTTGAATATTTACGACAAGCACCATCACACGCTTTTGAAAGTTCCTGATCAGGTTCGTGTTAGTAGGTTGTGGGTACAATACTGAATGGAATTGTATTTTCGCTTCTCTGATTAGCTTGCGATTCACACCTTGTGTGAATCTTCCACCTTCTCTGTACTCTGGGTTTACAGCCGTAAATTCTGGAAAATACGTATCATTCAGAAACTTTGGTTGGAGTTGCAAGAATTGTTGAGCAATTCTTGAATAGGTAATGCATGTGGAAAAGTTTTATTTATGTGGGGAAAGTTTCATTTGAATGAAGAGCGGGATTGTGTCATTAAGAAACCATTTACTATAAAGAATTCAGTCGGAATTTGGAAGGAAGGAAAGACCCCTCTGCCTTGTCTCTGGAGAGGGCTTAACAACTCTACTTGACCTTGCATTTTGTGATGAGTTGGTATCATATTGTGATTGGATGTGATTTTCAACTGAGCACCGAGGAATTGCAAATAGCTTTGCTTTATATATATTTGAAGGTATGCTGAGGGAAGTAGTTTGGTGACAATATTTCTCAGACTCCTATATTGTGTACCAGGCCAAACAGGGTAAGGCAATATCTGAGTTGCAGAAGTTATGCTGCAGAAACACAGAGGTGAGACATCACTTCTACTCCTGAGAACTGGCAGAGAGAGGTAGAGGGGAGAGTGTTTGCCCTGGACCTTGAAGAACTGGTTGGATTTCTCCTGGTGGGGAATGTGTGTCTTAAAGCTGAGGGGGGTGGAGGATGGGTGGGGGGCTAGGAGGGGGAGGTGGGGTCAACAAGTATGAAGCTGGCAAATAGTCTGAACACAGTGCCTAGAGGGAGAGAGAGGCATGGGAGATCAAGCTGGGATGGTAGAAGAGAATTTCACCTTAATAAAGTTTGACTAGGTAATGGGTTCTTTTATCAAAGGAGTAGCATTTATGTTACTGGAGTTTTAAAAACATTTTCTTCTTTAAAAAAAACATATAGCAGTAATATGTGAAAACTATTTTTAAAAAATTTAAGCAATATAGAGATTTGTGCCCATGTTTTATGTTTGCCTGTTGAATATTAATTTTTAATTAGTAGAATGAGAAAAGCAATCAGAATTCAATTGAAAAGAATGAAACCTAGGTTTAAATCATGAGCATTATATGCAACTATATTCTTACTAGCATGCTTTATTGAAAATGACCTTAATATTTTAAGACTGAGCTGCTAGTTACTGTCAGTAAGGCATACACCTTAAATTGGTTAAGGCTTGGTGATAAATTTGTAAAGCTTCATTCATAAGCTTGTGCCTTGTTACCAAAAAGGCCGTTGGTAGTCATGTTTTAGGTGTCCTCCCTTGGGCCACAGAGTAAAGCGATACTAATTGAATGGTACATATTTACCTAAGTAGTCTCTTTAATATTTGCTACTATTAGGTGCAATCAGAAGATATGTGACTATTTAAGGAATGTTTTCACAGATGAACACCTATATTAAAGAAATATAAGGGATTAAAAAATGATGGCATTTAAAATCCAAGGACTTTACCGTGGTCGAATATTATCTGACCTCTACCCCCCCAACTTCACCTCCTATCTTCTCCGCCTCTTCATTATACATAGCCACACTGGCTTCCTTTTTGTTCTTTGACCATGCCAAACTTGTTCTTTTCTCACTTTTATTTCTTGGTGTTACCACTGCCTAGAATATTCATATTTCAGGTCAACATTACCTCCTCAGTGAGGTCTTTCTGATCATCCTTTTCTTTTGGTTACTTTACTCTCTTTTGTTTTCTCCTTTTTCTTAATACTTGAAATTAACACATTTATTTTTTTTCTATTTATTTGTCTTTTTTCCACTAGAGTATAAGCTCCATGAGGGTAAGGATACTGAATAGTGAAATCATTCTTGCTCTTTAAGATTCAAACAATAGTGAAGTAGTTGGAACCCTCATGCAATGCTGGTAGACTGTAAAGTGACGTGCAGTCTCTTTGGAAAACAGGATGGCAGTTCCCTCAAAATGTTAAACATAGAGTTACCATACGACCCAGCCTTTCCATTCAAGAGAAATTAAAACCCGCCTGCACAAAAACTTGTACACATGTTTAGAAGAACATTATTCATAAGCAGAAAGTGAAAGTGCAAATATCAACTGAATAATAAAACGAGATGTATCTATACAATCAAATATTATTTGGCAATAAAAGAGAATGAACTGATACATACCACAACATGGATCAGTTTCAAGATTGTTATGCTAAGCAGAAGAAGCCAGCTCAAAAGACCACATTTTATATGATTCCATTTATATGAACTGTCCATGATAGGCAATTCTATAAGAGAAAGAGGATAGATAGATAATGGTTGCCTAGGATTGGGAGGTGAGGGGGCAGTGGTTACAGGGCTCAGAGTGACTGCTAATGGAGATAAAGGTTACTTTTTAGAGTGATTGTCCTAAAATAATCTAATAATGATAATGGTTGCACAACTCAGTAAATAACCTAAACACTAAATTCTACTCTTTGAATGGGTGAACTATGATATGTAGATTATATCAACAAAACTTAAAAAAAAAAAGATTGAAGTAGTAAAAAGCATATATAATATTTTGTCTTTACATTTTATATTTATCATTTGGATAGTAAGCGTTTAAAAATATTAGTGGAATAATTTAACACTGCAGTTCTAGCTCCTAGATAGTCCAGGAATGGAGCAAGTGTTCAGTAAATAGCTGATGAAGGAGGTTAATCTGTACAGATAATTATGATACGATGTATAGTGTGATAAATGCTCAGAGGGAACTAAGCCAAGAGTTACATGGGTTTGAAGGCCTCCAAAATATCACATCTGGATTCATGTGAAGTGAATGGGGAAAGGCCTCCTGTAGGAGGCAACATTTCGGATGGGCTTTGAGGTCTGGCTAGGCTTTTGCTGGTGGAGGTGATGTGGTGGAAAGCAAGGCATTAAGAAGGAAGCAGGCAGGAGCAGAGGCACATTAACAGTTGCTAGCACATTTTGGCTGAACTGAGGGTACAAGTAGGATAGGAATTGGAAATAAGGCTGCAAAAATAGATTAGGGCCTGCAGCAGACAATGTCCGTGCTGTCAGATCTCTGGTGTCTTTATCATCCCCCCCAACCACTAGTATGCTTCCAGGGGTGCTTCTCTACTTGCAGAGCGCTGGAAGTGCATCGGGGTTTATTCCCTCACCCCTAACGAGACTCCAATTCAGACTGTCCAGTCGAGAATAACTTTGAAGCAGGGACTTTGACTTGTTCCTTTCTGTACCATCAGCACCTGGAACAGTGTGCTTGGCACTCAGAGAGTATGCAAAAACTATTTGAATGAATGAATGAAAACCAGGAAGTTGGAAGGTCTATTCAAAGTGAAGTTTATTTTACAGATCCCCTTAACTCTTCCAGAGCACTCAGGAAATTTTGGAAGGTTCTGATTGTGAAGGTCTTTGAATTTGGGGATAAGGAATTTACTTAGCTGGGAGAAGGGATTTCTAGTAATATAAGTGTTTTGATGAAATTATATTGGTAGTAGTGTGCAGGATGAGCTGGAGAAAGGAGGGATTGTGTTTGTAGTGTCCACTCTCATCTTCCTGTTCCTGCTCCCCCTCTCCCTTTGGGTTAGGCCTTAAACAAGGTGGAGTGTCTCCAGAAGTACAGAAATAATTTAATAGCTCTCCTTGTCTCTATTCTCACCTTAAATAGGGTGGTAGCAGCAGAATACAAAGAATGAGATTTAAAAAAAAAGGTAAATGGAAGAAAAAATTGAAGATGTCAGGAAGTAAATACTCCTAAAAGAAATAGGGAGGTTACAAAGCATAGTTTTTTGTTGTTGTTGTTTGTTTTTTTGGTGAGAACAGACAATTTTTGCTCCTAGGGTTGGTCAGACAGTAAACTACTATTGCCCACCTGTATGTGTATGTGGGTGTGGCTTTTTGAATACTAAAATTGTACATTGAATCCAGAGACAAATTTAAGGCTGTGAGACTGCCACCCTGTGGACAGTATAACTTAAACCTAATATCATCAAGAATTCTAATAAAACTTCATTCATTTGAAATTCACTATTTTAGAACTCATTATGGTTCTTCTATATCGGTATATGTGGGTTATGGTAATTAAATGGCAAGTTGAAATTTGTTTTCTGAATTTTTTCTGAGGCTTTTAAATAAAGGAAATTTAAAATACAATCAATAGCTTTAGGAAGTTGCAAAGAAATTTAAGAATGCTTTTTAGATACTTATTTGCTCCAGAAATTTCTTATCAAAAAGTGTGTTTTTTAAAACATTGTGGCGGGGAAGCCTGGGTGGCTGAGTTGGGTAAGTATCTGCCTTCAGCTCAGATCATGATCTCAGGATACTGGGATTGAGTCCCGCATCTGCTTCTCCCTCTGCCTGCAGCTCCCTCCTGCTTGTGTGTTCTCTCGCTCTCTCACATAAATAAATAAATAAATCTAAAAAACAAAAACAAAAACAAAAAAACACTGTGGCATGTTGTAAAATAGTCTTTTTTTTCCTTCTATTGTACTCATTTTTTCATCCAATGTTATAATACATATGGTACTGTTTTTGACAGTTGTAGCTCTTGAGAAATATTTGAAAAGTCTCCACCCTCCCCCTTCTTTGACTAAGTGAAAGTGACCTTCCCTTCTCATTTTTTGTAGAGTTGGATTTTATTGTTAGAAGTTCTCCAGACTAAAAAAAAAAAAAAGTTCTCCAGACTTTGATAAATTGCCTTAAGTGTATTTATGTAAGTAATTTGGATTTTATTCAATGTTACTTATTTAGAAGGGCAGTCTGCTCACAAATTAAATTGGTAAACTAGCTTGAATCAAAATGAAATAGTGATTATGAAAGACTTATTTGCTCTCTGCAACTCAGGAAATGGTTCCGTCTAGAACTCGACAAAATAAAACTTTCCTAGCAGAAGAGCTGTTTACAGCCCAATGTTGTAAATGGCTTGTATTCCCTAAGGTGTCAGGAGGGGTGGAGTAGCCATTTAGCGCTTGAAATTTGTGTTAACAGTAAAGCAGAAGTGGGCTTAAGCGGCATTCTGAGGTCAGCAATTGTCCATTCTTTCTGAATGTGGTATCTAGGCTGAGGAGGAGAGTGGATGAAGTATCAACTGGACCCCAGCCCCTTAAGTTACCTGATACTTCATCTTAAGGACCTTACATTTTGGTAACGAAGAGATTTTCAAATAGAATGTTCATGATTTTAAGTAATTAAATATTTCTGAATTTTTCTCAGAAGTATAGCATGGCACATATGATGATATACTTTAAATGGTTTCATTTTATTTAACCTTTTCAAAGTAAATGAATGGGACTGGGGGTGACTTTTCATAATTTTTTTTTGCAATATTTATATCTTATATTCTATACTTGACGTATACTCTAATTTATATGAAGTAGACCATGAATCTTGAAAATGCAAATGTTTATCTAGGCTTACAAGGTACATTGCTGTATAAAAAACAGTATTATTTAGATACTATTTAAGGTTTGGAAAGTAACTTTCAAAATACTTCATGGTTCATTTGCTCCTTTCCTAAGTATTGGGACAAAGAGCCAGTAAAGTTAGAGATGTATTTATAGTTTTTAATCTTTAGTGGTTTCATTATCATATCATTTTTAAAACTGTAAATGACATTGTACTTATATAAAGAAAATTTTAGTTTGATCTTTAGCCTGCACTTTGTTATTGTACAGTATCTGACTTTTTATGCTGGAATGGTGACTGTTTTAGGATTAATGGCAGTTAGCGTTTCCTTTTACTTCTCAGGGGGTTCATTTTCACAAATGTAAATATAAAATATTTTGTTCTCTGAAAAGTAATTCCAGTATAGGTGACTTGAATTTTGATAAAGGAATAACAATGGTTTCGTAAGTTTTGTGTGCGCACCTGTATGTGCAAATTTAACATTTTATTTTTGAATTCAGACTACTCACTATTAAATAAGTAACTTTGATTTAAACTTTTTTTTTTTTTTTTTTTTTTTGCTTTATTTTAGATCTCTGGGAAGGTATTTAGCTAGTGACTTCTATGTCCAGACAGTCCTACTAGACGATCTTAAATCTTTATTTGTAGTTTAATCTTTTAATTTAGTAAAACTTTCTTTTGGATTTAAAATCCCAAGACCAGGATACATTTCTGATTTAGGATGTGTTGATGTATTGCTTTGTGTATAGCTTTTTATCTGTTTCCAGATTTAATTAAACATTTAATTCAAACTTTCAAGGTTGTAATGGGAGTTGTTTTACCCTAGCTTTCCTGACATCTGTATTTATCACTGATACTCCCTTATGCCAAGGGATACAGATGACCCTATTAACTGGGAAGGTTAGGGCCCTGCCACTCAATCACCCACTGAGTAGGGCAGGCACTGACCCAGTTGTAAGAGCTGAAGTAGGAGGGAAGAGTGTGACCGGAAGAGATTGACTGCAGACACAGTCCCAGCACTCTGGGAAGGTACACAGGTGTGGGTAAGGGTGAAGGGAAGTGTCATGATGGAAGGCAGAATATAGGCTTAAGGAGTTCCAAGCAGGCAGTTGGCATCAGGGAATTTCAGATATGAGTAGGAATGCCATTTCTTTTATTTGTTTTTCCTTCTTTTTTTTTTTGCCACTGCACATGAACCACAATTTTATTGTTCCTTAAAATCCTGCTTTCAAAGACTGTCTCTTTTCCATTTTCATTATTTTCTAGAATGTCTTGGGTTAGTTTATGGTGCATGTTTTGAGGGGGCTTTTTACCACAGCTTTGTAGGAAAAAGAAAGCACATAAAGTTTATATAAAAGCAAAACCTCAGACTCATTAGAATGGCTGCTATAAAAAAAGACAGGAAATAACAAGTGTTGGAGAGAATGTGGAGAAATCGGAGCCCTTGTATACTATTCATGGGAATGTAAAATGGTACAGCCACTGTGGAAAGCATTATGGTGGTTCCTCAAAAAAATTTGAAATAGTATTACTGTCTGATCCAGCAATCCCATTTCTGGCTATACACCCCAAAGAACTAAAAGGAGAGTCTCAGGGAGACTCTGTACATCTATCTTCACAGCGACATTATTCACAATAGTCAAAAGGTGGAAATAACCCAAATGTTCTTCAGTGGATTAATGGATAAACAAAATGTATATACATACAGTGGAATATTTTTTCAGTCTTAAAAAGGAAGGATATTTTGCAATTTACTACAACATGGATGAACCTGGAGGACATCATGCTAAGTGAAATAAACTAGTCACACAAAGATAAATACTGCATGATTCCACTTGTGGTATCAAGTGTAATCGAAATCATAGAGACAGAAATTGGAATGATGACTGCTAGGGGTTGGGGGAAGGGGGAATTGGGATATAGAGTTTCAGTTTTGCAAGATGAAAAGAGTTCTGGAGATTGGTTGCCCAGCAGTATGATTATACTTATTGCCACTGAACTGTAGAATTAAAAATGGTTAAGATGATAAATTTTATGTATATTTTACCATAGTTTTTTTTTAAAGGCAAATTTGAATTTATATTTGGATATGCAAGTGGTAAGATTATAAAAACCTCTGTAATGAGATTGAGGTTGTTAATTTGGTTTATATTCACGTGTTAGGTGCTGGGGATAGAACCATGAAAAAAGCAGACAAAGATCCTCATAAAGGTTACGGTTTAGAGCAGGAGGCAGATACTGATTGAACAAGTAAAAAGCGTGCTTGAATGTTACATGCATACCAGGGAGACCCCTGACAAAGTAGGTGGAAAGGCTACACTGAAAAGGCTTCTCCAAGAAAATGACATTTGAATAGAGACCTGAAGGATGAGTAAGCAGTGGCTAGGAGGAAGAGAGGAGTGGAAAGGGAGGGGAGGCACGAGGGAGTAGCATTTTGCAAAAGCTCCAAAGCAGGGCAAGGAAGGGTATCCTTTGGGAGATGAAAGAAGGCCCTGAGGGCTGTGATGTATGAAAAGTGGGGGGTGGTGACCAGGGCATGTATCAGATTATATAAGTCATTGTAGGCCATTGCAAGGATTTTGAATGTTGAGGCACCGGGGTGGCTCAGATGGTTGAGCGTCTGCCTTTGGTTCAGGTCATGAACTCTAGGTCCTGGGATGGAGCCCCAAGTAGGGCTCCCTGCTCAGTGGGACGTCGCTTCTGCCTCTCCCTCTGCCCCTCCCCCTGCTCATGCTCTCTCTCTGTATCTCTGTCTCAAATGAATAAATAAAAAAAATCTTAAAAAAAAAAAAAGGATTTTGAATGTTATTTTAAGCAGAGATGGCAGATGTTGATGGGTTTTAAACCAGGGAGTAGGGAGGTGGAACGGAGTAGAAGGAGAAAAATCCTGCATCTTCTCTTACAATGTGGCTTTTAAATATGAATTACCTACTTAATCT
This sequence comes from Halichoerus grypus, assembly GCF_964656455.1. Lineage (NCBI taxonomy): Eukaryota > Metazoa > Chordata > Mammalia > Carnivora > Phocidae > Halichoerus > Halichoerus grypus. The sequence goes on along the minus strand of NW_027555041.1, from coordinate 32,344 downwards.
GGTGCTTGAATGCCAGAGGGAAAAATGGTTCATTTATATTTATTCAGATGATATATTGGTTGCCAGTGTGACCTGTTGATGTGATAAAACTTCAACAGTGAATTTAAGGGGATTGTCGAGGGCAATTTAGCAGAGGTGATTTTCACCTTTATGCTCTGGCTTGGTAGTTGAAACCCCAGAAATGGATGGATTTGCCCAGGGAGAGTTTGGAAAGAGAAGAGGGCTTTCAGTGGAATCTTTAGAACCTCTTATGTTCAGTGGTGAGGTAGTGGAGGTAGGGCAGAGAAAACTAAGGAAAAGTACTCCAGAATTGGGGGAAAACCAGGAGAGAGCATTTATTAGGTCTAACAAAACAAGTTCCAAAAACATTAATTAGGTTTTCGCCCTGTGTGGTCATTGACTTTACAGATTTAGTGGTTTAAAAGGGGTAGGATTAGATTAGATTAGATTAGAATGAGTCAAAGAATGAGAGGAAAGTGAAGAAATGGAATATAGACAAATCTTTGAGGAAGTTTGGCTGTGAAGGGAGTGAGAAAGAATGGTAGATGGGTTTGGGGTTGTCAAATGATTGGATTTGTTTCTATGGAAAAGTGTGAGTTTAAAGAATATCTTTTTTGGATCTATGAGATGCTTGAAAAATATATTACACACCTTGCTGATTTCCTAAATAGGATCTACCGAACACAAATATGACCTTCTCACGGACTTAATCTAGATATGGCATTCTACATACATACATCTACATAAATACAGGGCAGTCAGGCCTGTTGAGGTATGGAGGTCTCTTTGTCACTATACTAACTTCTGGTCATCTGGGAAGTAAAAATAGAGAATCCTGAGTCCCACTTAATCAATTTGAACCTTAGCTATAGGACTCAGGAATGTATGTTTGCACTGTGTACTTGTCTTCAGAGGATTCTCATGCATCTGTTCTGTGAATGGCCTTGGAGAACTGTTGCCCCGAGAATGCTCTACTTTGAAATTTTCTGAATGCTTTTTAATAGCTCTGGCCTGACTTAAATGAGATACGTATGGCAAGCACTTAGGAAGGAAAGATTTTCAAAGTTTTGTCTTCTAGTATGATTGGGATAGTGGTAAAAGTTTTTGATTTTTTAGGATGAGACGAGCTTGATCCTTTTTCCTGACTTTCAAAGTGGTAATATGTTCCAGGTTAGTACTCTCTACCCGCTTTTCTTATTTCTTCCCTCCTTGCGCTCTAAGAAGCATGGTGCTTACTCCTGCCGAATTGCCTTTGTTTGCTCCTATAACTTCCTCTGTTAATAGTATTCCTCCCCAGCTTCTGCTGGGTACGACTGGCTCCTCAGCATTCAGGTCTCAAGGCAGCTGCCCCGTTTTCAGAGAGGCTGTCCCTACTGAAAGTGGGTTTTCTTGGTCACTATGTTACTTTGCTGATTTCCTTCATCACAGTTCCTTCAGGGACTCTGCCTGAATGTTAACATGAATCTATAGGTAAACTGTATCCTGAGTCTATAGAACAGTGCCAGGCACACAGAAACTACTTAAATACCGAAAAACAAATAATAAAGATCATAAAAATCTTAACAGTATAAATACTGTTAACTTTCAGTTGACCATTACTTCAGATATTGAAATAAGGACCACACATGCATAGATGTTGATTGTACGTGACATGTACTGTTTATAACTTGCATATGTCACTTACATGTATTCTGGAGACTTTTTCGTGTCTACACCATTTTATACAGATAATCATTTTTTTTTTTAAAGATTTTATTTATTTATTTGACAGAGACACAGCGAGAGAGGGAACACAAGCAGGGGCAGAGGGAGAGGAGAAGAGAAGCAGGCTTCCCGAGGAGCAGGGAGCCCGATGTGGGGCTCGATCCCAGGACCCTGGGATCATGACCTGAGCCGAAGGCAGACGCTTAATGATTGAGCCAGGTGCCCCCAGATAATCATTCTTAACAGCTGAATAATATGGTATGTTCAGTATGATGAGGTACAGTCTCTATAACATCTGATTTACATGACAGTTCTTTTTTTTTATACTTTTGAACGATAGTGCTGAATTTCTGTCTACATCTTTGTGCATTTTTTTGTTAGAATAAATGCTTAGGATTGAAACTGCTGGGTGAGAGGATCTATACATAAAGCTTTTTGATTGTGAAATTGCCTGCTGGAATTATATTCTTTTACAAAGCTCATGAATAGTGTATGAGATCATTTATTTCCCCTGTACCCTCTCTAATCATTTTATTCTTTGCTATTTTAATAGGTGAAAAACGGTATTGTTTTTCTGCTTTAAGGTTCAGGAATGAATATCTTTGAACATTTTCTATTGTGTTTGGCCACATTTCTTTTGTGAAGTGCATATTCGTGCCTGGCGCCCAATTTTTCTGTTAGAATGTTTGATTCAACAACAGTAGTTTTCCCCCCATATTTTACTACACAGATTTTTAAACATACAGCAAAGATGAAATTTTGCTCATGTATCTGCCACTTAGATTTTATCATTAACATTTTATAATATTTGCCTTATCATACATTTATCCTTTAAAGTAAATTGCAGGTATTAGTACATTTCCATCTGAATACTTTAGCATGCTTAGTATTGACCAATGTTTGTTTAGTTATTTTTTTCTTTTGAGGTAAAATTTATATAGAATTAAATGCATGAATCTTTTTACTTTGTTTTATTCTTTGAAAGATTTTATTTATTTGTCAGAGAGAGAAGAAAGAGAGCGCACAAGCAGGGGAAGTGGGAGGCAGAGGGAGAAGCAGGCTCCCTGCTGAGCAAGGAGCCCAATGCGGGGGACTCAATCCCAAGACCTTGGGATCATGACCTGAGCCGAAGGCAGACGCTTAACTGCTTAACCAGCTAAGCCACCCAGGCATCCCTAAATGTTTTATTTTAATTTAAAACAGAATTGGAAGGGGCGCCTGGGTGGCTCAGTCGTTAAGTGTCTGAGTTTGGTTTGGTTCGTGATCCCAGGGTCCTGGGATCCAGTCCCGCATTGGGCTCCCTGCTCCACCGGAAGTCTGCTTGTCCCTTTTCCTGTGCCCTGCTCATGCTTTCTGTCTCTCTCTCAAATAAATAAAATCTTGAAAAAAAAATTAAAATAAAACAAAACAGAATTGGGTGTTCATTGATCAAGATTTTTTAATGTGAGAACACACACACACACACACACACACACACACACACACACGGGGAGGGGAGGCAGAGGGAAAGAGCCTCAAGCAGACTCTGTGCTGAGTGTGGAGCCTGATGCAGGGCTGGATCCTGACCCTGATCTCATGACCTGAGCTGAAATCAAGTCGGATGCTTAACCGACTGAGCGACCCAGGCCCCCCATTGATCAAGATTTTGATAAAGAGACCAAGGTTTCTGTCAGAGTGAGCCCACTGAGGCAGCTCCACGTTGTAGGGTCTTTCTTACACACCCACAAGATGTTGCCTAATAGTTCTAGTTTTGATTTTGTAAGTGGAGCATGAACTTTATTTTTTGTAAGTATTTGTGGAGTTTCAGTGTATGTATTTGGCTGTGGAAGCCAAACCCAAGACTAGCTTTTGTTTTGTTTTCTTTTTTTTATAGGACTTTTGGTCACATTTTCCCCTTCTTTTTCCTTTGCCTTAGCTTTGGTTATAGTGGTTTTAAATTTTTAGTAGTCAGATGTCATCCTTTTCCTTATCTTTTTACTGCCATTTGTGTCGTACATAGGAAGACATTTCTTACCAAATAATATACAGATGTTTATATTTTTTTCTGGTGCTTTTCTTTTTTTACATTTGAGTATCTAGTTGGAATAATGTGGTATAGGGATTTTTTTTAAAAAAGAGTAACTGGTTTGAGATCATTAGCAAATACTGTCTAATGAACAGTCTTCCCTTCTGTATGTCTTTTTCTGCAACAAAATAGAATTTAATGTTTTTATTGATGCCATTTTTTAAATAAAGATTTAATTTAATTTAATTTTTAAGTAATCTCTACACCCAGTGTGGGGCTTGAACTCACAAGAGTCGCATGCTCCGCTGACTGAGCCAGCCAGGTGTCCCTGATGTCATTTTTATTATAATCTATGTTTGTATATAGTATCTGCTTTCTGTTTTTGAGAGTATCAGATGTCTTTTTTCTTTTTTTTTTTTAATTGGGCTCCATTCTGGGCTTGAACTCACAAACCTGAGATCAAGACCTTAGCTGAGATGAAGAGTCAGATGCTTAACTGACTGAGCCAGCCAGGCACCCCAAGAGTATTAGATGTCTTTTTAAAAAATATCCTATTCTATTTAATCTCTCTATTCTTACATTTAGTTACTTGAGATAATTTATTGCCCACAGGCACATTGTTTTTCACTATTTTGTTTTTTAAGGTTTCATCACTTATATATTGTTTCTTTCAGCTGAACTTTAGCAGAGTCTTGAAGAATGGGGAGAAAGGATAGTGGGGAAACAGTAACAAGAGTCAAGGCAGGAGAGGTTGGTAAGTCCTGGGGACTTATTTCTCTTAACTTGTAATTGTCTGAATTCTTAATCTGTAAAGCAGATTATACATGTTTATTTTAGTATCTTAAATTTGGGAAATGTCTCTTAAGGTGGTTCAAACTAAATTCTAAAGTTCAAAATATTTATGAGATTTTTAAAGTTTGGGATGTTATTGAAATGGCATAGGATTCTACAGTGAGAATGGTTTTTAATCCTGGCTTTAAAGGAGCAAGTCATAATTTTTGAGCACCTGTGTGTATCCTCTATTTTATTCTTTCTTATGTTTGGGTGATTCTTCAGATCAGAGCTGACTCAGCTGGGGCGAGATACATAATCTCAGGTGGCTTCACTCACATGGCTGGGGGCCTCTCTGTGTAGTTCTCATACCTTACTGGTGGCAGGAGGGATCCCAGCAGCAAGAAGGTAAGCCCCTGTGTCCTTATACTTTTTAGACCTGTGCTTGTGTTTTGTTATTATTCCACTGGCCAGAGCATATCACTTGGCCTAGCCCATATTTAAGTGATGGAGAAGTAGACTGTGCTTCTTGATGGGGGAAGAGGCAGAGTCATATTTCAAACTGAGAAGTCTGAACAACTTAGTACCTATTACTACAGTGGTTTACCACAGGAAGTAAAGGAGTTAGCTACCTGGATATCTAACAGAAAAGCCTCCCTGGCAGTGAGAAGAGACTGTGCACAGGCCTAGAGGGGAAGAATGCTTGATATGTTCCTGGGATAGCAAGGAGAGGTCAGTGGGACTAGAAGAGAGGGAGCGAGCAGGAAGTAGTAGGAGATACAGTCATAGAGGTTCGGGCCAGGGTAGGATCTTGTCCTTGTAAGCTGTTATGAAGACTTACTTTTTTGTGTGAAAAGAGGAGCTAAGGCGTTTTAAAGAGGAGTTTTAAAGTAGGAGAGTGATAGAATCTGACTTGTGTTTTTAAATAGATTACTGCTGGCTACTGCTTTGAGACTAGATTGTAGGGAAAGAAGAAGAGAAGCAGGAGGGCTCCTTAGACTACTACAGGGATGCAGATAAGAGCGGACAACGGCTGGCAGCACGATAGTAACAATGAAGTGGATTGATTCTCGGATTCTATATATGTTTTGAAGATTGAGCCTACAGGATTTTTTGACATATTGGATATGACTTTAGGACAGAAAGACAAGTCGGTAGCCAAGGTTTTGGTGTGAGCAGCTAGGAGTATTCACTCTCCACCAGGACAACTGGAGAAAACTGGGTAAGAGTAAGTTTTGGAGAAAAGACCAGGAATTCAGGTTTGGATCTGTTAAATTTGAGAAGACTATGACATTTGAATGGAGGTGTCAAGTTGGATAGAAGAGTCGAGTTCAGGAGCAACACCTGGAGATAGAAATTGGAGAACATTGGGGGTACTGAGGTGGCTCAGTTGGTTAAGTGTCTGACTCTTGGTCTCAGCTCAGATCTTGATCTCAGGATCTTGATCTCGAGGTTGTGAGTTCAGGCCCCGCTTTGGGCTCCAAGCTGGGTGTGGAGCCTACCTAAAAAAGAGAGAGAGAGAAAAAAGAAATTTGAGAACATTGAATGAAATACTGAGAGCGTTATGTATGTCTAAGAAGTATTTCCTGAAATGACTTTAAGTTTAAAATACTTTTAAGTTTTAAAAGTTTCATTTGTACCAATGGTATGGTTTGAAGTAGGGAAGAAGAGCGGCAGAGCATCCTTTATGATGATAGTAAACTATGAGTTTAAAGAAGTCATTAATTGTTCCATCTGTTCAGTATTATGAAACATGAAAGCCTCTAGGCTAAATATCTTATTTGAATATTCCTTTTTACTGAAACATTTACCAGTTTGTTTCTAATTAGGGAAGTTTATTGACCGAAGGCTGTGTAAGTAAAGGCCTGAAAGGGACAGAAGACCAAAAGTTGAGGAAAAGAACCATGATTGGATAATCAGTCCTACTCTTTGGAGAGTTTTTCTTTTTTGTTCACTCCTTTGCTCTCTGTGTCTGTCTCTCTCCCTTTACTCATTGTCTATTAACATAATGAGATGTTCAGGTGTAAGCACGGGGACTAACCCAGAAACTGTTCTCTCTTAACAAATGTAAAGCTTACTGCTCCAGCCTTGATCACCAGACAGGGCTGCCAGACCAAGCCTTAGCCAACCTATTCATAGATCCGGACTGTTCAGGAAAGTGAAGAAGGGGCCTTGCTTTTTGTGTAATTTAGACCTATACAGAAATGACCTGAGCATGGTTTGGCTTGTGTGGAAGAGAAGAAAGATTTATCATTGAGCCAATATTTAGTTCAACTTCCAAATGTTTTCATTCAGCAAGTATTTATTACAGAACTGTTGTGGGTCAGGAATGCTATCAGGCTAAACTAAATGACCAGTGAGACATATAAACAAATGATTAAAAAAAAAGAACCCAAACGCTGTGTTCTTCACCAGATATTCCAGCAGAGTGGGCAGGAGGAGTTATGAAAGAAATCAATTCACCTTTAGGTCCTCAAAACCTATCAGAGTGCTTTGCACATTTTAACAATGCATAAGTGTATAGGTGAGTGCATAAGCAATGCGATTCATGCATCTGTTAGATAATTTACAAAATACAGAGGGAGGTACAAAGGAGAAAGTGACCATTTCTTTCTTGTAGTGATGGAGAGAAGGGCTTTGCAGGAAATTCACTGGGTAGGGAAGGCCTGCAAATGTGGAGTTAGCACAACATGCTCTGAATAAGTTCAGCAAAGCTGGATTGTGGGTGTATGTTGGGAGGTGGGAAGGCCACAAGTGAGGCTACTATAGGGTAGACCAAAATCAAGATGCAAAAGTATCTTGTATTAGGGGGCACCTGGGTAGCTCAGTCGGTTAAGTGTCCGAGTCTTGATCTCAGCTCAGGTCTTGATCTCAGAGTTGTGAGCTCAAGCCCCACATGAGGCTCCACACTCAGCCACTTAAAAAAAAATCTTGTATTGGAATTTATTCTGTGGGTACTACAAGGCTATTGAAAGTTTTTTTAAATAGGAATATTAAGAGGTAGAATTCATGAGACATTCTTAAAAAAAAAAACGCATTCTTGAATTGGGAAGTCAGATGTTGATAGAATTTTTAAAGTTATAAACATATATGCTGGAAGTAAGCACAGCTAACAAGTCATATCATTTATGGTAGAATCTGTTTTATCCCTTTCAGATAACATATATGATCTTAGTGTAGGTACAACCTAAACTAGATAATTAAACTTACACTAAGGTATTCAAAATATGCAGGATGGCGTTGGTTGGTTTTTGGAAGAGAAAGAACATATTTTTGCTTTATGAAATTATTGCAAACATTACTTTTTCTTTTTCTTAAAAATTCTATTTATTTATTTATTTATTTTAGAGTGTGCATGCAAGTGCGGTGGGGAGGGGTAGAGGGAAAGAGAATCTCAAATCTCTGATGGTTTCTTTTCTTTTTTGACTGACACTTTAGAGTACTGGTCAGGTATTTTGTAGAATGTCCTTCAATTTGATTTTGTCTTCTCTTTTCTCATGATTATGGACTGAAGTAATGACTTTTGGGCTTTTGGTGTTTAAAAAAATTGTTTTATTTTCATTTTTATTTTTTATTTAAAAATTTTTTTTAAAGATTGAGAGAGAGAAAGAATGATCAGGGGGAGGGGCAGAGGGAGAGAGAGGGGAAGCAGACTCCCCGCTGAGCGGGGAGTCTGATGGGCTCAATCCCAGAAACCTGAGATCATGACCTGAGCCAAAACCAAGAGTCAGATGCTTAATCAGCTGAGCTACCCAGGTGCCCCTCATTTTCACTTTTAAAACTATAAAATTGCCCTTTTTTTCAGCATACAGTTCTGTGAGTTCTAACACATGTATAAATTTATGTAGCCACCACTATAATCAGGAAATAGAACAATTCCATCACCCCTCAAAACTCCGCCATGTTCTCTTGTTATAGGTCACACCCTATCCCCTAATCCGTGCCCCTGTAACCACTGATTAGTTCTTCATCGTTGTAGATTGGTGTCTTAGAGAATGTCATGTAATGGAATCATAGAGTATGTAACCCTTGACATTGGCTTCTTAGACTCATCATAATGCTTTTGAGAGTCCTCTAAGTTGTGTTTATCAATAGTTCGTTCTATTTTATTGCTGAGTATGAATGTACTACTAGAATGTTTATCTCTTCCCCTCCCCCCCTTTTGATAAGTATTTAAGAAATATCATATGTCCTCCTGGCACTATAATAAGCAATTTAAGTGAATTTTTTGTGAAACAGGGATTATCGTTTTCCCCTTTACAGAAGTGAAAACATAGGCATGGAGTTAAAGTAGCCCTAGGTCATACAACTAGTTAATAGTGGACTTGGGACCCAAACCTAGGTCACCTACTCTAAAGCCCATGCTTTTGGACTACATGGCAAGTTGCTAATGTCAGTTTTTTCATTTCTCTGTTTTGACCAGCAGTATAATTAAGAGCAATTGAAGTTCTTGTTTCTTTAACATATTATAAAGTTCCCCTTCTTTTTGTTTATATTTAGTTTTTATTAAAGAGCAAATATAATAGAACTATAATTTTTTTCATGTTGCTGGTTTATGATCTTTGGGGCTAAGCATTCTGTGATTCAGTTCTTTTTTTTTTTTTATGTTATGTTAATCACCATACATTACATCATTAGTTTTTGATGTAGTGTTCCATGATTCATTGTTTGCGTATAACACCCAGTGCTCCATGCAGAACATGCTCTCTTTAATTCCCCAACTGGAGGGTATTATGCTGAGCGAAATAAGTCAATCAGAGAAAGACATGTATCATACGACCTCACTGATACGAGGAATTCTTAATCTCAGGAAACAAAGTGAGGGTTGCTGGAGTGGTGGGTGGTGGGAGGGATGGGGTGGCTGGCTCTGTGATTCAGTTCTAAAGCAGAAAGTCAAGCCAAATAAATCATCAGTCCACAAGCAATTCTGAATTAACATTGAGTACATCTGTTTATGAGAATTAAAGCCATAATACTAAGCTTTTTCTTAATCTTGTAAACAGGATCTTTAATTTGTGTTATAGATAAATAATAAATATTGTATAAAAATAAACATAGTCTAAATTAGGCTAGTTTAAAATAAGAGGTTTGCCTTCTATCATATCTTAAATTTCACTAAGATTTCTTTCTTTTTTTTTTTTTTTTTTTAGAGCTTGGAGGTTTTGGGGTATTTGAGATGAGTTTTTTGCACTTGTGCTAAAAGCCCATTTACTTAAATATCCTCCTGTCATAGGATAAAAATGTTTCCGGAATATTAGTATAGGGTTTCTTGTGTTTTTAAAAATATCTTATTAGTGAACAGAAATAAGTGTAATTGGGTTTTGGGGAAACTTACAAAATTTCCAGTTATTCTGCCTATCTGGTAATTTTATGTATTACTTTCAGTAAACTAAAATTTTGATGAGGAGACTTCGTTCTTAAGTGTGGCCTTCGTGTGATATTTGTTCTCTGTTCCTCAAACACTATTCAGAGGACTTGGAGAGGCTACAAAATCATAAAACATCAGAACTGAAGTGGATCTTCGACATGACCAGATCTCTGGGCTCTCCCAGTATTTGACAAGAAAGGAAATGGAGTCCCCAGCAGTAGTGTGTCCACAGTGATGGTTGGTCGTACCAGCTGCATGGTGTGGTTCCTGCCCTCAGACAGGTTACCAATTTATCTGTGTGGAGATGGACTTGTACAAAATTAACTGCGGTACAAAGTGGAATGTTCTTGGCAGTAGAAAGGGTACTGCTTTTCTTAAACAAGCCCTCCCCTCCCCCCTCAAATCTTTTCTTGACTCATTCACTCTACACAATTACTTTCTATTTAGTTTCTCACCTTTCATTCTCTTTTAAACGGTCTCTAATCAGATGTTTTGTCTTTTTTTTTTTTTTTTTTACCTCTGCCACAATATGAAAACTCTTCTTTCAGAATTCACAGTGACGTTCATGTTGCTAAATTCTGCTGGGTTTTTTTGTTTTTTGTTTTCCCTCCTCAGACCTCATTTTATTTGATCTGTCCTCAGCATTTGGCACAATTGCTCAATCCCTTTTGGAAACACTTTTACTCAAATTCCAGGGTAATACCTTATTTGCCTTGTTTTCCTGTGATATTTTTGAGTCCTCCTTCTTAGGCTTCTCTGCTAGCTTTACCTCAGCTCCCCCACCTCTAAATATTAGAGGGTCCCGGGGATCTGTCATTGTTACTTTTCCAGCTGTAGCTTTAATATCAGATACACATTAATATCATGTATATGTTAATGACTTCAATTTATATATCCAGCCCATACTCCTGCCCTGGGCTTTAGGACTATGTCTGCAACTCCAGGACAATATATCCAATTTGACATCTCCACTTGGAACATCTCAAACTTAATGAGTTCAAAACTGAGCTCTTGGGGCTCTGGGTGGCTCAGTTGGTTAAGGATCCCACTCTGGATTTCGGCTCAGGTCATGATCTCAGGCTCGTGGGATCGATCCCCAAGTCAGGCTCCCCCTTCAGTGTCGAGTCTGCTTAAGATTCTCTCTCTTGCTCTCCCTCTTCTCTCCCCCCCGCTTGAGTGCGCACTCTCTCTCTGAAATAAATAAATCTTTTTTTTTTTTTTAAGATTTTATTTATTTATTTGGCAGAGCACAAGCAGGGGGTAGTGGCAGAGGGAGAAGGAGAAGCAGACGTTTGAGCCACCCAGGTGCCCCTAAATAAATAAATCTAAAACAAACAAAACAAAACCTGAACTCCTGATATTTCCACACCCCAAACCATCATCATCTGTAGTCTTTCTTCTCTCAGTTTGGACAACTGCAGTCTCTCAGTTGCCAAAAATGGAGTTTTGAAGCCTTTCTTTCCCCACTGACTCTTTTCCATCCATATAGAAATTTTGTTGGATATTCCTCAAAAACACAGCCATAATTTGATCACATCTTCCTCTTAGGCTGCCTCCTCTGTCTAAGTCATTATCATCTTCTCTGGGTTATTGCATTAACTTCTCCTTGCTTCCGTCCTTGCCCTGTTGCAGTGTGTTTTCAACACAGCAGTCAAATCTTATGACTCATATGATGAAAACTGTCCAACTATTAAATCTCTAAACAGTGAGGCTCTCCCAACAGTTTCTAGTATTCTTCCTTCTATTACTCTTCTCTTTACTTTCTTTACTTGACCCACACTGGCCTCCTTGCTTTCCTTGAACATTTCAGGCAAGCTCCCTGTTAGAGTCTTTCTCTGGCTTATAGGCTTTCTCTGTCTAGAATGTTCTTAAGATAGCTCTGCATGGCTAGAGGTCTTCACTCAACATGGCAAAGTAAATCCTCTGTAGCTAGTCTGTCCAAAATGTCATATTCTCCTCTTTGCTGTCTTGTTTTTTCCTTCTTTGTCCTAATTACCAGCATAGTGTATCTTTTATTTATATATTTTATTTATAATTAACATGCTCTATATTTAGTTTATAATGTTTATCACTTTCCCTTGCTTAGAATATAAGCACCACGTGGGTAGGGATCATTTATTAACAGTGAGTCTCTTGCTATATGGCAAGGGCCTAGAACGGTGCCTGACACATAGTAGGTGCTCAGTAAATATTTGTTAAATGAATGAATACCTAGGAGTACCTCAGATCAGTCATTAACTTGATATTGGGCAAGTCAGTTCTCTCTGTAGATCTGCTTTCCCTATTTTTGAAATGAATTTGGGTTGGATCTGTATTTTTAGGCTTTCTTAAAGCAACAAAGACTTAAATGTATGTAGTATTGTGGTTCCTTGAAGATTTTTCTAAGAATTCAACTGCTTAACAGAAAAGTTTGAAAACCATGGTACCAGGTTTTTACTTTGTTGCTAGGGAATCAAAGTTTGTTAGTTTGTTTCTTTTTCAGCCACAAGTGATAACCACATCAGTTCACATAGTTTTTTAATAAGGAAGATTTCTCTGATAGCAGAGTGCAAGGTGAATTGGAAGGTAGGCAGTCGGTGATAGGGAAAGGAACAGTTAGGATGTTGTTGTGATATTATTTTTCTACAGTATTATGCAGTAGCAAAGAAGGACCTTATGTTTCACTCTAACTCAATATAAAAAATAGAGGATTTCCTCTCCACAACATTTAGAGATTATTGAATAGTAAGGTAACAAGTGTCTTTTTGAGTGGCTGTTGTGTGAGGACCACTATTTTTTGTTTGTTTTCTTTATTTATTTGAAAGAGAGAGTGAGAGAATGAGCTGTGGGAAGGAGCAGAGGGAGAGAGAGAAGCCGACTCCCTGCCGGGCAGGGAGCCTGATGACAAGGGGCTTGATCTTGGGACCCTGAGATCATGACCTGAGCCAAAGGAAACCGTTTAACCGACTGAACCACCCAGATGCCCCACTAACTATTTTAGATTCTAGGTTATATAGTAGCAGAGCAGGGGTTCTCATGTGCCTGGCACTACCCATACTATTGAATCTGTTTCAAGAGTAGGCATGAAGCTCCTTTAGGTAATTCAGAGGTACATCCCTCCTTACAGTCCACTAAAGTAAAAGATATATTGTCTTTAATACTGAATTTGAAATTTAATTGTAAGAGATAGAATATCATGTTTATATGAAAGTTGAGATTGCAGTCAGCATATTACTGGGGAGCATAATAAAGGATATAATTGTTCAGTCAGTTCTTGGTTACTTTTGACAAGATAGGAAAGAGTAACACCCAAAATAATACCTGCAGTATCACCTTGTAACACAGGTAGCTACATGAATTCTGCAACATCAAATCATGGGCCAAATCACATCTTTAAAAAATATTTCAGTGTGTAGTAAAATCCTGATACGCTGTAATTTTCCCTCAATGAACTATTCTAGAAAAGTTATGTATTCATGTTTCTGAGTTTCTGCTGTGTTTTGGGCCCCGTCTTACTGATAGGAATACATTAGTAAGCAAAACCAGCTAAAGCCATGGCCCCTTTTGACTTTGGTATGCCTCTTAAAACACTCAGACACTTGTCCAGGAGGATGTTCCTTATGGATAGGTCCTAGTAATCTGTTTGCAGAAGCAGGGAAGGAGGCCTTGGTTTAACCAAGCTAGTGATAAATAGAGAATTCACTATTTGTCTGACATTTAAGCTCACATTTGGAAATGCATGTTGTTCAGAACCTGGGATGATACTTTGAGAGTTGTTAACATCAATAAAATTAATTCTTTCCAACTGAAGTATTTATAACACTGAATTTCATTCTTTTAAATTTTATTTTTATATTTGAGTAGTAGAGAATAGTGATTTTGGTCATTTATCATTTTAATGGTTTGATCTTTGCTTCTTCCATCTCTAGTAATGATAGCATGTTGGCTGCTGAACAAGGGGGACAGATTCAAAGCAAGCCTTTTTTTAAGCCCAGCTTTCCTAGATACGAACATTAGACTGTTCTATATTTTCAGGTACTAGAAGTTTTCAGATTTGAGTTCAAAGAGAAGCAGTCACAATAAAAAGGAAGAAGAGAGTCCTCACTTACACAGTAAATTCCTTTTGCAAGTTCTATTTTAAAGAAAGAAACAGTGTCTTAACTTTAGTTGGCATTCAATTCCCTCAATTGACCTAATCTTGCTCAGCTAATAGGTAAAATATAAATGCTGAAAATTCCTCCAGGCAGCCATGAAAACTTTATATTAAGGTATATACTGACTTGATATATACCTGATTCTACAAATAAACATACTCACAGTATGTACAGGTACATTATATTTGCATCACAAGCCTCAGGTGCCACATTTTATTTATGTAAAAGTTTAGAGATTTACTTAAACTTTCTCCTCCTGAAGCGTTTGGTACTGACTGCTTCTGTGAAGCATAATAACAGTTAATGTTTATAAAGTACGTACTTGTACCCAGTAGAACATTAATAACTGTATTATGCATGAACTAGATTTCTTTTTAGTCAGGTTTATTGAGATACTGTTTATACACAGTGTATAGTTCTGATTTTTGACAATATGTATAGGTCATAGAACCAATACCACAATCACTATTCAGAATGCTTCCATCACCCCAGTTTCCTTGTTCCCCTTTGTAGTCAGTCCCCTCCCCACATTCCTAAGCCCTGACAACCACTGGTGGGAATTCTGCCCTTTTTGTTTTGCCTTTTCCAGAATGTCACATAAGTAGAATCATATAGTATATATTTTGAGTCTGGCTTATTTCACTTCCTAATGCTTTTAGATCCATCCATGTGGTACCTGTATTTCAGAAGTTCATACCTTTGTATTGCTAATAGCATTCCATTGTATGGATATCCCACGATGTGTCTAACCATTCTCCAGTTAATGGACATTTGGGCTTCCAGTATTTGGTGATTCTGACTAAAACTGCCATAAATATTTAAGTAGAAGTTTTTTTATAGACCTATATTTTCATTTCCTTGGGCATATATCTAGGATTGAGACTGCTGGATTGTCTAATAAGTATATGTGTATCTTTACAAGAAACTGCTAAACTGTTTTCCAAATAGGCTGTACCATTTTGCATTCTCACCAACACTGTATGAAAGGTATAGTCGCTCTGTATCCTCTCTAGCACTTGGTATTGTCAGGGTTTTTGTTTGTTTGTTTGTTTTTTAAGTTTTTCTACTGGTATTGTGACTTTAATTTGGATTTTCCTGTTGAGTAAGGATGTTGAGATTTTTTTCTGTGTTTATCTGCCATCTGTATCTCTTTTTGGTGAAGTGTCTATTCAGATCGTTTGACCGTTTTTTTAAAAACTAGTTTGTTATGTTTGAGTTATTACAGTTTTTTTTTATTAAGCATAATAGTACATGCACTGGTTTTAATGCTCATAATACTCCTCTGAGGTGGGTACTTATTAGCCTAAATCACAGATAAAAAAGTTAGGCCACAGGATTGTTAATATAGCCCAGGAACACACAGCTAATAGGTAGCAGAGCTGGGATTTACACCCAAGCATATTGACTCTAGAACCTGTGCTGAACTGTTTGCCTATTTTTTTTTTTTTTTTTTAAAGATTTTATTTATTTATTTGAGAGAGAGAGAGCACATGAGAGGGGGTAGGGTCAGAGGGAGAAACAGACTCCCTGCTTAGCAGGGAGCCCGATGCGGGACTCGATCCTGGATCCCCAGGATCATGACCTGAGCCGAAGGCAGTCGCTTAACCAACTGAGCCACCCAGGCGCCCCTGTTTGCCTATTTTTGTGTGTGTGTGGAGATTGATTTCTTGGGGCTGTGACTATAACCAGGATCCAGTTTCTGTAGGTGGTAATTCTTACAGGGACACCCCTGAGCAAAGGGGCAGTATATTGTAATAGCAACTCTGGAATCATTCCCTAGGAACAGCTAGGATATTTGTTGCTGTTGAAGAAGGGTAATTATTTTCACTTTATGTCTCTTACTTCACTTCTACATACTGGTGGTCAAAAGTACTTCTTTTAAATTACTTTTCCAAATATCTGCCATTATCAAGTAATGAGGTACTTTATATAAATGGATTTTCTCAATAGCAGAAGCTTCTCCTTTTTTATGTATCCATACTTCATAAGAGATTTCCCACACTTGTTATTCCCTTTGTCTTTTAAAGACCTTTATCATAATAATGCTGACTTCAAGGCACTTACTGTTTGGTGATATACTTAGGAAGCACATAGAACTTACTGACCGTATAGGATGGCTTCAGGTTTCAGGACTTTTAAAGTTATATTTAGGGGCGCCTGGGTGGCTCAGTCGTTAAGCGTCTGCTTTCGGCTCAGGTCATGGTCCCAGGGTCCTGGGATCGAGCCCCGCATCGGGCTCCCTGCTCCGCGGGAAGCCTGCTTCTCCCTCTCCCACTCCCCCTGCTTGTGTTCCCTCTCTTGCTGTGTCTCCCTCTGTCAAATAAATAAAATCTTTAAAAAAAAAAAAAAAAGTTGTATTTATTTGTAGTTTTATAGGTTTTTAGTTTAGTCTTCTCTCATTATCCACTCTCTCATTTGTTTGTTCTGACATCATCCTTCACTATTCCCTCTTTCACCCTTATAACTTCTATTTCTAATTAGCTAAAAGATAATCAAATTATTGGGCTTACATGGATATGGTCTAAAATAAATTTCAGCTCTGGGAAACGACTTGGGAGTGTTCCAGTGAACATCCCCTGTGACTGTTCAAAGGACCTTTATTTCTTGTTTGGGATCCAAATAGTCATTCTAAATAAATGAGCTCTAAAGTAAGCTAACCATGACGTTTGACAGTAGAGAAAGTGATGTGTTTTTCTTTTTAGCATAATTTTTTATTAACAATTTGTTAAACCATGGGGATTATCTTAGTAAAAAGGTAAATCAAACAGTGTTCAGCAGAGTGGAATAAATAGGCACTTAATGGGCAGAAAGTCGGTTCACTATCATTATGTTTTGTAGCAGTTTGTAAAGTTCCTGTCTGAGTCAGTGACAGCTTGTCCTCTCAGCTGTGCCTCTAGTAAGGCGGAGTAATTACTTCCAAGTAATTAACTAAAGGGAGAAAACCTTGCCAAATCCTATTTACTTTTTGTAAAATATTAAGATGAAGGCTAGCTAGTGAGTAGCACTTTATCATGTAAAGCACTGTTGAAAGTGCTTAATGCTTTCAAGCCATTTTGACCAATTTAAGCTCTTACTTAGAATAAATTAATAAATATTCACCCAGGGGACAGGCTGAGTAGTTGTACTAACATTGCAGCTGCTTGGGCACCTTGTCAGATGTATGAGGACTCGGAGAGCAAAGCTTCGCTGTCTTTCATTGGCAGCCTTAGGACCAACCATGTATGGTGCAACATGGTGCCTGGCACGTGGTAGGCTTTTATTTGTGGAAAATTTTGTTTAAAAGGTAAAGAAAACTGTGACTATCGCTTGTAAGTAGTAGAATCATGAACCAGGATTGCATTGGTGATTTCTTTAAAATAGAGTTTTATAAAGTTTGCAGTTCCACTTAGAGTCACTTTGCTATATTTTAGTTTCTTACTAACCCTGGATTTGTTTTAAATTTTATAAATCAGATTAATTCATACTTACTTTTCCACTGAACTTTGAATTAGGAAATTAGAAAGTAGATTTTATGTTTAGTGAACTTGTAAATTGCATCTGATATTGTAGTTTGCTAGCTTTCCAGATTACATAGCAATATACCTCTTTCTTGTAAGGGTTAATGAGTAGCCTGGTTAGACTCACCAGCCCATTGTTACATTAAAAGCCAGAAAATTTGCTGTCTCCCTTCCATTCCCTCCCACATTGTTTATCTTTTCATAGTTTTACTTTACTTGATATATTAAGATAATTTTTAAAAGTTGAGATTTTATTTTTTAAAACAACATACGGTTTTAATTTTATTTCCTTGTAGATCCTGATTCCTTTTTGTTGTTGTTGTTAATTTTAAATTATGGTAATTAACATGAGCTGAATAATGGTTTAATCAAGGTAGATCTTGCTCCGTGGCTCTACATCCCTCTTTTTTCTATACCTCTCCTCTGTTTTTACCTGTAGATTTGCATGTTTGACCTAGCAGAATAATTGGGTCCACAGCAACATGGGCGTGCCTCCCTTAGAAACACTTAGTTTCATGTATGACTCATAGGCTGAAGCACAGACACCACTTCCCCAATCTACAGGAGCCATTTTAACAGCATAAAACTTGCCGGACTGCTTTTTATTTTCAAGCCCAAAGGACAAAAAGAGAACAGGAATATTTGAAGGTAACTTACGATTTTGTGTGTTTGCTTCTGGCTGTTTCCTGAGCTGATAAACGGAGGGTGGCTCTTACCTGTCGAAGAACATGGCTGAATGTGTTCTTTAACTCTCTGAAAAAATGTGTGTAGTCAGTCACATGCCTGATTGCACTTAACTGCGAGGGGGAAACAAAGCTTTCAAAATCTGGAAAGTTTTAGATCTTCTTGGAAAAGCATTTTTTATGTTTTACATGATTTTTCTTTCTTTCTTTCCCTGTATGAGTTGAGAATAAAGGAGACTTTCTTTTTCATACCACAAAACAAAGTTCGGTCAAATTTTCATTTTTAAAAAATCTAATTGTATTTATGGGGATAGCCAGAAAGTTAGAGTTAAGTAAACTGTACAATTCATGTGTGATACAGGAGTTAAGAAAAAAATTCGGAGGCACTGGTTCTGTTTTGGCATTTTGGTTAAAGGGAAGTCTGGGGACAACTCAGTCATAGGTGTTGCTCATTGACTGTTCTGTCCTTTTCGTTTTTCTTAAGTTAATGAAATTATACTAAACATTAATTTTTGAAAACTAAATAGAAGTTTAAGGAAAATGAACAGTCATTTAGATAATAAGTAAAAGTGGTTATTAAATAAAGAGGAAGAAAGAACAGTTCATTTACTGTTAGAAAAAAAATAATAAAGTTTTATAATTCACACTGGAAACGTATTCTGAGAAACAACCTTAGATGCATGACTAGCTTCTGAGGAAACATGTAGTATTTCAATTTGTGTATAAAGAAAAAGTAAAGAGTACTGGCCTTCCTTCTATATTACTGTTCTTAAAATGTGTTTGTTTTGAAGCAAAAAAGTAATACCTTTTGTGTGAAAGAAAAGATTGCTCAGTCTTTTCCTGGAATATTTATCATCATTGAAATTATGAAGTTCTGGCTAGCGTATATTCTGGTGTGCCTTGAAGTTCTCGGTCCTCTGAGAAGCTGGGTGCAGTAGTATTTTACTTATGAAAGCTATTTATGAAGTTAAAATTTGAATGAAAGTAAAATTTGAATGTTCAGTGATTATGAATAACATTTTTGGAAATCAAAAAGTCGTATTACTGACTATAATGATATTTCGCTAATTCTTTGGAAATTTGCTGTTGTTAACTTTCTAAGTGCTTGAAGACCTATCAGATAAAAGGGAAGGTACAAAGGCAGTTAGTTATGCTCTTGGAAAGGATCGTTACATTAACAGATCTCAATTCTGTGGTTTTGCAAGAAAGGCATAGCAGACATTTTACCAGCTCAGCTCTGAGCCATTTGCTATCATCTTGCTGGTTTAGTCAGCCTTTGAGTAAGTAGTGGCTGTATTTACTTCTACTCTGGTCTGTGTGAAAAATCTAATGAAACCTTTTTGCCTTTTTTTTTTTTAAGTTTTTAAAAGCCAGTGACCCATCAGAGAAAAATCTAGTGGCACACAAATAACCAAATAGTTAAGATTTTATTTATTAAAGAGAAGTAGAAGAATTTAGTTTCTTAAAATTAAGGGGCCGTTATAATTTAAATAAAATGGTACGGGTCATATATTTCTGTCTCTTACCCATGTGACAAAGACTGAAGTGGGACTTCAAGGAGAAGGGAAGGGAAAAAAAAGCATGGAAGCAAGGGAAGGCCAGAAAGACTTATTTAGTAGTCTTCTTCCCACTCTTTTCCTTTCATAAGGTTGAATATAAGTTTAAATTGAGTCATCAGAATTAAACTCAGAATTACCCATTCAAAGAACTGGAGCACTGAAAAAGACTGAAGATCGTTCAGTGGCCTCACTTTTATAGATGAAGACACAGTGGCCGGAAGGGTCTTGTGACTCGCTCAAGGTCGTGCAGCGCTTAGTGGCTGGAGCTGCTCATGCTAGTCCACACTAACAAGTGATGCTTTGTTTGAAATGGGCTCTGTTTCCTTAAGAATAAATAAAACCTTAATTAAGTTGGTTGGTGATAATTTTGGTAGCAAGATGCAACCAAATGATTCTGAAAATGTGTTCAAACAAGTTTCCTTTTTCATCAGAGAGAAGATGATGCATTTATTTAATTTCTACCACAGCTTGTTTTCATTATTATAACTTCTTCATAGTTGAAGCATTGTTTATGACATTGCTTGTTTAAAGATGGGTCTAGGGGAGATGGAAATTTAAGGAGTTGGGAATTTACTCTGAACTTGTAGATACAAAGACAGGTTTATTTCTGCCTTAGTTCTATCTCCTGTTCTTTTAGGAACCAAATACTGTTTTAATATGATGTCTTATTCTTTTAAAGTGTGTATGTGTGTAAAACTTTGCATATGAGTTTACAAAATATAGAAGTCTCTAAGCTCTGACATTATACTCATTTTGAACTGAAACTTTCCAGAATTAGTAATCTCATTCCATTTGTTTGTCATATCTTCTACTCCTTTGAGAGTTTACTATGCATACTAGGCACTTTTAGAATCTTCTGGGCATACAAAATCTTTGTTAACTTTTTGATGTGTTTTATTGCGGTGGTTGAAATTTACTTTAGATCTGCTTTCTTTAAGTCTGAAATTTGGTTTTTTAAAATTACTTTGCATGTAACTGTTGAATCTCCTAAGTCTCCAAGTCCCCTAAGCCAATTCAATATCAGACCCCCCACAATATGGTTGTCATTGTCCTAAAGAACAGACAGCACAGAAGTGGCTGGAAAACATGGGCCCTCTCCTCACAAACTTAGATTCTTTTTTTTTCTTTTTTTTTTTTAAAGATTTTATTTATCTATTTGAGAGAGAGAGCAAGAGAGAACACAAGCAGGGCCAGGGGCAGAGGGAGAAGCAGATTCCCCACTGAGCGGTGAGCCAGACCTAGGTCTCAATCCCAGGACATTGGATTCATGACCTGAGCCAAAGGCAGACGCTTAACTGCTGAGCCCCTGAGCCACCCAGGTGCCGCACAAACTTAAATTCTTACTGGGAAAACAGGGCGTGGTAGCATCGGGTTAAATAAGAATGGAACCAAACCACTGTGGAGTTACATTCAGGCTCAGACTATTTAGGTAGAGGTGAAACATGACTGAAACTTACAATAGGGAAGAGTATGGCTCTTTAGGAATTATTAGTATTGAAGAATGAATAGTATTTGCCTAGGTTAAGAGGAGTGTCTTCACCAATAAGAATGTAAGCTCTTTGAGGTCAGAGATGTTTTATTTTTCTGTCTTTTTGAACCATTGACAAAAGTACGGAGCACATATGAATACAGTTACGATTTGCTGCATCAAAACCTCGGCTACTCAGTTGGGCAGATTCTGCTAAAGTTGGGGGTGGCAAACCTTTGAAAGGCATGTGGCCCTCAGCTTCATCTGTCTGATGTCTGTACATCATAACCATTCAAAGAAAAAATGAACACCTACCTGGTAGTATATGTTTTAAAGCAGTAATTTTCAACCTTTGGTGTAATAATCACCTGGTTCCAACCCTGAGATTCTGATTCATTGGGCCTATGGTTTGGTTTATCAGTCAGCATTTTTAATAATTACCCTAGATGATTGTGGTGCAAGTGCTTGTAGGCCACACTTTCAGAAAAAGAGTACAGGTTTAGGAAGAGCAGTCAATCAGTTTCTTAGCAGTTTAATATTTGAATTTTTAAGCAACAGGGATATTTTGAAGCCTGCAGCCTCTGGTAAGTCAAGAAAGTGACTGGAGTAGTTTATTATCAATATTAGAACTTATTCAGCCTCTTCTCCCTACCCCAGTTACTCCTTTCTTTATTCCATTTTTTGCTATTCTGTGTCTTTAAGCTTTGTGGCTCTCCCTTTTTCTGCTTCTCTAATTCTGCTTTTCCTCCTGTCACACCCAAACCCACCACTATATTGACCACAGTAAATAATTAAGCTAATTATTTTTTTTTCCAAATGTAGTTGGCCTATTCTTTATCTCAGTGAACCATCACTCTCCCAGTGTTAGTTTTTTTAGTACCATCTGGTACTTCATGGCCTTCTCTTCATTCCCTTATCCTTGGGTTTCTAGGCAAAACATTCCCTTCCTGATTTAAGGTAGCATTTATAGCCTTTGAAAATCCTTTTCTCCTGGGAAATAAACTTTTATTATTGGCAGTTGTTTGAGTCTGGGAAAGAGGTTTTTTTGTTTTGTTTTGTTTTTAAGAACCATGTAATGCTTGGTTATGATTTTTGAGGTTTCTTTGGACATTTAACTCGATCACTGATTGCATATTTGTACCTTATATTATATCCCATCTAATGGAACATAGGCATTCACAGACTCCTGTAGGGATGGGAAGAACAGTCCATCAGTTGGATGGTCTGAAAATAATTACTGTTTCCGTTGTTTGGCCAGAATATTTTGTTCCTCTTCAAGGTAGCAGGAACTAGTATGACTTTACAAGATAAAAAGTCATGTAAAGTTCATTATCTGTGTGATGGATGCCCAGTCATATAGTGGGCCTTGTGTTTGTGCAAAGTTGTATAATTTAAAAAAATCTAAGTTAAGGAAAATTTGTTATTTTTTGTGTTTTGGAAAACAGTCCTATGAACAGTGAAACTAAAACTATAAATATGAGGTGTTGAATTAATAACTTTATGTGCATCTTATTTTTTTAAATCAAAGTACTAAATGGAAGCTTATATTGTAATGGGGCATTTCATTCTCTTTTTTGTTTTAAAACTGAAATGTACATGTAGGAGAATCTATAAAACATATACAGTTTGAATATAATTACAAAGTGTTTACCTGTTACACAACAACCTAGGTTAAGAAGTAGGCCCCTTATGTTAGAAATCCCCCACTGCTGCCCCATGTTTGTTTCTTCTTAAAAATAATTACTATACTGACTTTTGTGATAACCTTTTCATTAAATTTTTACCCCTTTGAACTTCATGTAAATGGAATCACAGCGTATATATTCTGTAGTGTCTTGCTTTCATTCAACTCTGCGAGATTTATCTTAATTAATTTTAATTGCCATGTTTTACTCCATTGTCTGTCTAGACCAGAATGTATTTACTGTCTTTTGTTGATGACATTAGATTATTTCCAGTTTGGGAACATTCTTGCACACAGTTCATGGAACATATGTGCAAGAGTTCTCTAAGGCAGTATCATCCCATTGAGGTATGAGAGTTGTTTACAAAGAGTGTGGAGAGAATGGATAGTTCAAGATAATTTAGAGTTCTTCATTATCTTTCGTAGGAACAGATGCCTGCCATTGATGCCTTCTTACCCATTCAGCATCTTACTATGGTGTATTGTCCTGGGGGGTAAAATCCTCGAGGACCCTAAACAGATGGGCAATTGATGCATTTCAGAGTAAGTTTTAGACATCAACATATTTGACCACTAAACACTTTAACCTGCCTGTCATTTATTAACTAGAGTTATTTCAAACAATTTTGAATTAAATTTTTAATAGAAGAAATACAGCATAGTCCCAGTTATGTACATAAAAACAATGTGATTTTTGATACATATGTATTGAAGCTATAAAAATACGGACAGATAGGGGCAACATCAAATTTAGAATGGTTGGGAGGGATAAAATGAGATTAGAGAGGGATATATAGGAGGCCTTAGCTATATGTGGCTTTCTTTCCTTAAGAATCTGAAACAAATTATGGTAAAATATTAGTGTAAATAAAGCTGGATGATGGCTATGTGAATGCATTCTCTTTCTCTTTGGTTGAACTATTTCATAATAAATTTTGAAATTTTGCTGTGTAAGAGGTAGTTTATTTTTGCCCCACATTTATAAATAACTGAGGAATAATGTTAATTTGATGAGGAACAGAAGTTGATTTTTTAAAAATGGTGAGTAAAATCTACATCATAAAGTATGTTAACTGCCTGCTTCAGTGAAAGATTAGCTCGATTCAGAACTAAGTTGTAATGACTGTGTGTCTGTCCCATATAACTAATAAGATGGCTCTAGACATTCTGATGGATTACTTCCAGTTGAGATCCATTAACAAGTTGGAGTTTTGTTTGCTAGAAATAATTTAGTATTTAGAACCATCCCACATTCAAATATTATTCATAAACACATTTCAGGGGCGCCTGAGTGGCTAAGTCAGTTAGGCATCTACCTTCAGCTCAGATCATGATCCCAGGGTCCTGGCATTGAGCCCCGCATCACGCTCTCTACTCATCGGGAAGTCTCCTTCTCCCTCTGTTCCCCCCTCCACCATGTGCACGTGCCTGCTCTCTCTTTCAAATAAATAAAATCTTTAAAAAACACATTTCAGAACAAAAAGATTCATAAGACACACACAATTGATAGAGTATTAATTGACACTATTGATGAACTTCAATAGGCTGTTACCCCAAATTAAACTTTTGCATCTAACCAGATTTATTGACATGTCTTCATCTTGCTTCCTTAAAATTCTTCCTATAATGATAGCAATTCCTGTATCTTTAGTGATTTTTTTTGTTGTTATAAACTTGATATGGAATCTCTATGTATGAGGTTTCCAAAATTTAGTAATGTAATTGTGGGAATTGCTATTAAAAAAGTGAAAACATAGATCTTAATCCAGGTTTTTGCTTTCATAATGATCTCTTGGCTCTCTTTTTACGATTTTCCCCACAGTGTATGTCTAAGTAATAGCAGAAATGGCAGGGACAGAGAGGAACAAATGGAAGTAGAAGTCCTAGGATTTTATAGTAAGAAGGATTCTTGTTAAAAGTCCTGTAGTCCAGGAGTCCCCTGAACTTTTTATTAAATTCCTTTTCAATCTGTATAATCTACTGATTCGTTCAACAATTATTTATTATCTCTTAGGCATTATTCTTGATGCTGGGGAATATATCCATGAACAAAACATAGAAACTTTATTCATACATTATATACATATACTCTATTAATTAACTTCCATTTAAAATGTGTTCTAATGTACACAAAGATTAGAGAAAGTTACAGATAAATCAGTGATCCTCAAACTGCTTTTGGTGAGACACTGAGATGAAGAAAGCAAACTAGGACTTATATATATATATTTTTAATTTCTTTTCTTTTCTTTTTAGAACTTATATTTTTAACAGCTTTATTTTACCAAGGAAATGTATCCCAGAGAGTTTTCTTTTCAATATACCATTCTTCTGAGAAAGGATCCCTGTAAAGGGCATTTAATAAATAATAATAGCCCATCCTTGTAAAGAATTCATATGTTGACAAATATAACCCCATGGAAACAAAAGCTCTTTATGGTCCTCAATAACTTTTAAGAATATAAATGGGTCTTGACACCAAAAGAATGTTGCATGATTGCAACCAGTGTTTTAAATATCATTCTTACAGATTTTTTTTTCCATTCTTAAATTTTATTTAGGAAACTATGGTTAAGTAACTTGCCTAAGATTGGATAATTTAATAGATCACTGATACTTACAGCATTTGATTTAGTCTTTTCTCCTATTGATAATAAAGCAGAGTTTTACATAAATTAGAGTTTAAAAAAAATCACAAGTGTTCTAAACCAGAGGTTTTTTTCCCTAATGATGAAGATAGATGATCACTTTTACCATATATTTATTTGTGCCCTTCCAAGTTCCTTCCACAAATAACAGCAAACGTCACTAAAATTGGGGAGAGTATTGGGGCACCTGGGTGGCTCAGTCGGTTAAGTGTCTGCCTTTGGCTCAGGTCATGATCCCATGGTCCTGGGATCTAGCCCCAAGTAGGGCTCCCTGCTCAGCGGGGAGTCTGCTTCTCCCTCTGCCTTTGCCCCTCCCCCTGCTTATGCTCTCTCTCGCTCTCTTTCTCTCAAATAAATAAATAAAATCTTTAAAAAAAAGTTGGGGAGAGTATTAAGTTATTATATTTATATTTAATATAAGTTATCAACTACAGTGATTATTAAATATGTAATATATATTTAATACAATTATACTTACGTTTAAATTCTTATATTTAATGTTAAAATATTAAACTTGCTAGTAAAGGAATGCAAATTAAATGAAATTACTTTTGCCCATCATATTGACAAAAAATCAAAATACCATTAAATGTGCCTGCATGTATTCTGTTGATAGCAGTATTAACCAAAAAGCCTTCTGGAGAGCAATTGACGTCTATCAAATGCTTTGAAAATGTACCTATCTTTTGACATAATAATCTCAATTGTAGGACTCTATCTTAAAGAAAATTTAAGAATGGGAACAGCGATGAAACTATGAAGATACTTGAACCACTGGTTTTTAATAGCACAGTAGTTTACGAACTTCGTATCTTCCCAAAATTTGTTTTCTTTATACTCGTAAAAATTATTGAGGATCCCAAGAGCTTTTATTCATGTGAGTTACATTTATCAGTATTTACCAATATTAGAAATTAAAACAAAATTTAAAAATATCGATACATTATTTTCCTAAAAAATAATAAACTCATTACATGTTTACTTAATTATTTTTATAAAAGACAACTGTGTTTTCAAAAACAGAAACTGTATTGAAAGGAGTGCAAATCTTTATTTAATCTTTGGCTTAACAGAAGATAGCTAGATTTTCATATCTGCTTCCACATTAAATCTGTTGCAGTATGTTGCCTTTGTTGAAGAATGTGAAGAAAATTTGGCCTAATACAGATGTCTAGTTGGAAAAGGGAGATGTATTTTAATAGCCACTTCAGATAATTTTGTGTTTTTACTTTGATACTACACAAAAACTCAACAAATGCTAGTTTCTTAAAGGTTAGTGCAAAGGGATTCTGAAACCCTATCAATGAACTTTCTGTCCTCTGTAACGTTAAAATCCATTTGTCTGTCTTACACTTTGATGAATTAATGTTTTCCTGAGACAAGATTTTATAAGATAATTAATTGGTCATCTGAGTATTCCAAATGTTGACCTAATATTTTTAAAAATCACATTTTTAAATATTATACCAGTCTTATCAAAAAGTCTTTTAAGTGTTGGAAAGCTAATAAGCCCAAAGTAGTGTACATAAGTTTTCTAAAATTCTGATTTGCAGTTGAAAGTTCACATTTTATCATTGGTGACAAATGCTGTTGTTTTCCGTGAAGTGACAGGGTCACTTTATTCATTTTTGGGAACATGGCTGCCAAATACCCAGTTATGAATAATAAGTAGTTCTTTGAAGTAAAAATGGTGTTCCATGAAAAAAGCAGCTAGTTTAGCTCATAACTAAAGTAATTAGTGGAGAGCCTGGCTGGCTCAGTCAGTAGAGCATGTGATTCTCCGTCTCAGGGTTGTGAGTTCAAGTCCCAAGCCTCTCATTGGGCATAGAGCCTACCTTAAAAACAAAAAACAAAAAAGCAAAACAAGTGGTGCTTTTTGTCAGGACAACCATTCTGTTTTAGAATTTGACAGAAGTACTTTATATGTACTTCCCATTTTATCACTCACAGTGTTAAAAAGGCATGTATTTAATGGTTGAAATTTAAGAAAAAGTTTTACTCTTCATCAAGGACGTTCTTAAGTGAAACTGCCTTCTTTTAAATATGAGTGCCTCGTGGTAAAGAATACAATGACTAGTATGGTTTGGTGATATAGCCTGATTCATGCTAAGGCTAATATTTACATCCACCTTTGCTTTTGCACTATTAGTGTAAATGTGACCACTGTGAGAAAAGGCAGATATAGTACCCTAGTATCACTATGAAAATAGTTTTGACCTCACGAACTCTCTGATGAAAGGGCTTCTGGATCCTCTGTGGGTCTGAGGATTACATTTTGAGGACCACTATAAAATGGCAACATTAGAAATAGTCCAAATGTCCAAAAATGGGGCTTGGTTAAATAAGTGATGGTGCTTCTACACAATTATATGATAGTTTATGTTAAATATGAACTTATTATACAGTATTTTTCTGTTTCTTTTTTTCTATGTTGGGTGCCCTCTTTAGTGAGGAAATCCACATTTCTCGAAGAAAGTGAATGTTGATTCTGACCCTCAACATTTCCGTTTAGTTGGTGATTTTGTGATTAAGGAAAGGGAAATTAAAAGGCAAAGAAGGCAGTTGCTGGCTTCTCTTCCGGTCTGAGGGATTTCTGTGTAGTGACTTTGAGTTTAATTTTCAGTGTAAAAGGAATTGGCAGTGGTATCGATCATTTTTAAATGCTTTATAGAAGTAGGTGAAATAGGCCTTCAGATTCACTTCTTCCTTGTAGATTCACTTCCTCATTTGGCATTTTCTGATTTACATTTTCTTATTGTGTTGTTCTTAATTGGGAGAACTTTGAGTTGCTATATAGTACTTAGCTTCAGAGTGGGTTAAAGAAGTGAAGTTTCCAGAACAAACGTAGCCAGAGATTTTCTCATTGCGGTTTAGAACATCATGCTGATGGAACCATCACTTGTCAGTGGTGGCGCTGTAGCCTACACCTTTGAGGCAAGTCAGAAAGAGACCATTAGGGTTAGACCTCAAGGCTTCTTGTCAAGATTTCCACACATGGTGTTCTTAAGGGGAACCATCCGTGTTCTGCAGAAAGTCACGACACTTTTCATGAGAGGCGTCATTGAAGATAGGCTGCTGTCTAGATCTTAGATATTTCTCTTTGTCATAATGGAAGCCTAATACCCATCCATGACTTATCTTCAGTAATAATATTTTTCTAAGCACTGAATTCTAGAGAATGTTTAATGTTTAAAATCTCTTTCCAGATAATCTTTATGTTCATTCAAAACTTTGTGTCTTGTTAAAGTATGCTGGGAGAATATATATGGTATGATAATATTTATATAAAGTTTAAAATATACCACACAAAAGACATACTTAGAGCCTAAGGAAAAACAATGTGAAGATTTTAGATTTAAATTAGAGTAATTAATTAGAATTAGTGTTACGTGTGTTTTCTTAAAGCCTTTATTTTACTTTTTTAAAAAGATTTATTTATTCTAGAGAGAGGGGGAGAGAGAGCGAGGGGTGGGAGGGGCAGAGAGAGAGGGAGAGAGAATCTCAAGCCGACTCCCCACTGAGCACGGAGCCCAACATGGGGCTCCATCTCACAACTCTGAGATAGTGATCTGAGCCAAAATCAAGAGTTGGATGCTTAACCAACTGAGCCACCCAGGCGCCCCAATGTTATGTGTGTTTTAATTTGAGAGACCGTTTGAAACAATTTGCATTTAGAAATGGATGATTTATTTTGTAAATGATCTTATTGAAAATGTTTTATGATATGAACTTTCTTAACTAGATGTTCTATTTGATCCTTTGATCTGTGGATCAGAGACAAATTTATGTATTGTTAAAGGATAATTCACAACCTTTTAGTCTCAGGAATAAACTGAAAGAAAGGTGTAATGTACACCTGCCCTTGGTAGAATCAAACAGTTGCACACCAATGTTAACATACTTGATTTCTGAGAAGGTGGTAGACACTAGGTTCTTAGATGCTCTGAGACTTTCCACCATATTTAGGGTGATTGAAGCATCAGAGCCAGAGGCTGTGGGAAGGGAACTAATGTATAAGGAAATGGATACTTCCCTTGGGGTTCAGAGAGCATTTATTCCTAGATATTGGGGACAATTGAAGTAATACATTTACAAGAGCAGCAATGTACTAAAGACATGCTAGGAAGGCATTGATAACTCTTACATTCTTGAAAAGAATGAACTAGATCCTTCCACTGAAAAATACTGGGTAAGAAAGAAATTGTTTCCCATGCCACTCATTTAAGCAGTGTTACTTATTTTAGGAGCATGGTGCCCTGCTTAAAGTGGACTATTAAGTGCATACTAAATTCTGTGTAGAAAAGAGGTCACAGGAAGCTCTGTATGGGCTTATGTGTAGTAAAATACTGAGTCATTCTGAACATGACCTAGAGAGGAATGGCACTGAATCCTGGTGAAATTGTAGTTGTGGTAGCTTCTGGCTTAGGTAAGAATTGATCAAGATGAATAGAGAAGATGGTTGCATTGTGTCCAAGATTTTATAGAATATGAGGCATATGAATGATGAATTGAGGTGATTCTTGAGAATTATTAGTTTGGAAGGCAACTAGGCATGATGAAAAGTAAGCACCTCTGCTTTAGTTATAAGTAATTGGAAGTTTGCTTAAAGTGACTTAGAGCAGTAAGAATTTACCTCTTGAGAACAGATTTTATTTAGTTTGTGTATAGTTGAGAGTTGAACAAAAATGAGTAAATAATGTTAGCCAAGTTTTGGATATATAGGGAAGTGGGCAAGGGAGTAGAGATAGTTTGGTTGAAGGGGGACACAAATTATACTCTGGGGAGAGTACTGACAAGAAGCCATGGTGACCAAAGATCAAAGAGGCAAGTTATCTGCCCTGCTTTGTTTTGAGTCCATTGCTGGAAGGTTGATTTTTTTTTTTTTAAGGTGGTACTTATCTTTTACTTATCTAGGTGGTCAAGTGTTATTTATCTAACCAGTTTGAGGGCTTATTGTATTGTTCAGACACTTGATTTTTTACTCAGTCATTGTGGTTTTCAAGTCTTAATTTGTAAGATGTTTACTCCTAAGGACACTTTTTCAGAAGACTATAATCATGAGTTTTTGTGTGCATAATGAACTTAGATCCCAACCTCAAAATATAGAGCAAATAAGCTCTGTTTTCATAAACAACTCTTCACCATTCCTATGTTATAGTTGACTGTACTTTGATACATTTTCATATAAACTATTGGACTATTTATAAAACAAGACCTAAAGATGTAGCAAAGAAGGCAGGAAATACTTGACGTTTGTCTGCCATATCTTGTTCTCTGCTTCCTGTCAGTTAAACCACGATGAGAGGAACAGAGACACAGATGTACAATTGCTGCTTTAATTTCCCATTAGGGAGACCCGTTAAATATAAAGCTTGTTTCATTAAACTTTTGTCACTTGTTGATTCTAGGTATGTTGTAGGCTTGTTTTGTATTATATGGATTATATGGATTACAATTACATGTTTGATATAGAAAATATAACTTTTACATAATAAAAATGTGTTTAGTTTTATGAAATTTTTATAGGTCATAAAGAATTGGCTTTCAAATTTGTATATATGATGTACATACAATATGAAGTGATAAGCTAATGTTTTGATCTTGAAATTTTAGTATTTAAGCATAAATTTACTTTTGTATTTTGGCATATCCGGATTCGTTAAAATGTTTAAAGCATTTTATGGTACAACTTTAAGATGACAAAAGGAAGATCATAGAGCTTGACTTATTCAAGAAAATATAGTAGATGAAAGAACTAGGATTTGAATGAATGTTTTCTGATACTACTAGGTCCTGTGTCCTTTTAAAGTTTGTTTTCATTAAATTCCTATTATACTTATTATTCATATTATTCAGTGATTCAGACTTTTAAGTTTACCCTTGCCTGTTCTACCTGGAATATCCCTCCCCCCCATTATCTCTGCTTTGAAAAAAGAGATGCTACTTATGCCTAAAGAAATGGCCCACCTGTCACTTCCTTGTGAAGTTTCTCAGGTTCTCACAGGTATTTATCTCTTTCTCATTATTCCTTTAACACTTGGTTGACTTAATTATTTACATTGTTCTATAGTTATCTGTTTACATACTTTTTTTCTTGCTTTAGGCAGTGAACTACTTCTTTATTTTTGTATACCCAGTACCTAGCATGTAATAGATTTTATAAATACTTCTTAGAGGAATAAATACATGCTTGATATTTCTTTTCTTCATTCTAGAAACAAAAAAGCTGATTAAAGAACTACAATGTGATTCCTTTCTACAATATTCCTTTATGGTTTATTTGTAAGAAACAATTTCATTATAAGATTTCTTTCCTGCTTCTGCCTTCCCCCTGTTGGTTTTTGCTATTTATAGAAATGAAGTATCTTAATGAGATTATTAGTGTTTTCAGCATAGGTGAAAGTGGTGATTATTGGTTCACTAAAAAATGTAGCTGAGAATACCTTAGTAATTGCTGAATATAAAAAATCTTTTACTTTTGTCTTTAATCTGGAGAAAGTGTCTAGCTCTTCATTACAGTTTTCCTGATTTCTCCACTGAATAAAAGGAATAATTCCCTTTACTACTTCTTGCTTATGCCTATATTATTTTCTGTTTTTGTTTCTAAGTCTTATGTACCTCAGTGATTTGGGGCTTCTGAATTATAATTTTTCAATGTCAATGCAAAAAATAAAAGAAAAATATAAATTACAGTCCTATTATCAACAAAGCAAGATTCTTTACAAGTCGGATTTTAGTTTAGACCTGTCTGTTGTAGGAATGTTTTTAAAAAGTTCATGTATTAACAGTTTTTCCAGCTGAAAATAGATGTAGGTTACTATCTT
>NW_027555040.1:0-91354 GCF_964656455.1 Halichoerus grypus | reverse complement strand
GAAAATGAAGAAAATAATTTGAAGAGTTATACTACCTGATTTTAAAATTTATCATAAAGTTACACAATGAAGACATTGTGGTATTGGCAAAAGAATAGAAACATAGATCGCTGGAAAAAACGATCAAAATATACCCTCACCTACTTAGGGACAATTGATTTTCCAAAAAAATAAATAAATAAAATAAATTCCATAGAGTAAACATATTCTTTTCAACATATGGGACTTGATTAATTGCCTATCCATAGAAGACACATGACTTAGACTATGAGTCCCATGATATAAAAAAATGTGAAATAAATCATAGAGCTAAATGTAATAACTAAACTATAAAATTATTGGGAAAAGTAGGGGAAAATTTGTCATGTGTGGTTATGTAGAATTATTTATGCATGACACAAAATCATGAAATGTGAAAAGGAAAAATTATAATGTGAACTTTAGCAAATTAAGATTCTCTGTCTTCAAAACACTCTGTTAGGAAAAAGAGAAGATAAGCTATGAATTGACACAAAACATTTGAAATACACAGATATGATAAAGAACTTGCACCCAGAATTTATAAAAAATTCTAGTAATTCAATAAGAAAGGAAATGACTCAGTTAAAAATAGATAAAATAATTTGAACCCATATTTCATCTAAGAAGAGATATGCATATCAATTGATACATGAAGAGGGATCCAAAATTGTTCATTATTAAGGAAATGCAATTTTCTTTTCCCAGCCTCCACTGCAGTTAGTGTTGTAAGCATTTCCTTCCTGATAAAATAGCCAGACAAAAAGACTTTTGATGCTCTGTCCTTGTCTTTTTTCCTCTTGGAAATACTTGTAGGAGGACATGATGTTTGGAACTTAAGAAAACTAAGGACAACAAGCAAGCATGTTAGAGTAGGCAGTAGAGAAGCTGAGCAAGAAATTGGGTCTTGCAGCATGAAATGGAAATCTTCTGCAGACTTGCTATGTGACCTACTATTAACTGGGGTCGCTATCAACTGTAGCCAAACAATAGTAATGTGGGAAATATGATAACTTGATAAAGGAACAAGTGTTAGAAAAGGATGTGCCCACAGGTCTGACTCTAAATATCGCTGTCCTTTCTTTAAAACACTAAGTTAGACACTAAGTGATACACACATGGGTCTTAATGCGCACAGGTGTAATGTGGTGATGGGTTTCAAAATACACAATAAATAAGGACAGCTGTGTGCATTGACATAAATAACTGTGGTGGCCCAGGCCATTGTCATGCCTACTGCCATCAGTACTTAAATTTTACTCAAGTGTAATTCACTTGAAATTAATCTTTAAAAAAATATATTATTTATTTATTTTAGAGAGAGAGAGCATGAGCAGGAGGAGCAGAGGGAGAGGGAGGGAGAGAGATCTCAAGCAGACTCTGTGCTGAGCCTGAATCCCAACGAAGGGCTCGATCTCATGACATTGAGATCACTAGCTCAGCCTAAACCAAGAGTCAGACCCGTAACCGACTGCACCACCAGGTGCCCCACATTTGAAATTAATTTTAAACTTTTCCTGAGTTTTCCCCTTCCTTTTCATCCCCAGTTTTCATTATCACCCCCATTCCCTTAACTCCTTTGACATTTACAATGCACTTAAAGCTAACAAGACGCCTATTGTAGGAACGGGGTTGAGAGGAGCCAAACAAGTTTTTCACATGCCTCTCTCCTAACAGGAAATAAATATTACTCAGTGTATTCTGGTAATATCCAGAAAAAGGAACAGACTAACTTATTAACTTGTTAGTAGGGTACAATAAAATGTTAGAAACTTGTCTTGACAAGTCTTGACAGATTTGGCAGAGACACAAGATTTCTAGGCCAGAGACATATGCTTTTGTAACTCACAGTACAAGTGTAGGACCATCAGAATTTGCACTGGTTCCCTTTGCCGCAGATCCCATGGGGAGGATGCAGTGTAGGCCCTGATGAATGTTGTGCATGCCCTGTTTGTGGGAAAACTGACCACCACTGACTGGAAAAGCTGCTCTTTTATATGAATAAGCAAACAGTAAGCAAGTCTATGCTTTTCCCAGAAGGAGACATTATCGCAGTCCTCAAGACTCATCCCTACAAACACAACCTGAAATTCGGCCCAGGTAAAGAGCAATCATTGCATTTTTGTGTACCTAGCAAGAATGGGCAGGGGCACTCAGACCCCTTGATGGTTTGCCTCATCCGATACAAAGTAGGTGTCCCTGTGTCTCAGCCATCACTTTTGGGCCACATACTTTGCTTTAGCTTCTGGGTTTAGATTAATCATGAGTCATACCATGGAGGGCCTCATTGCTGTTTAAAAAATACTATGGTTCTTTAGCCAAGAAGTGGGAGAGTAACTACGAATGTCCTATATCATCCAAATGATGAGAAGATTATTAGATTTCCTTTTGTTAATCAATCTGGAAAGTTACGAATTGAAATGAAGTGTGTTTTTCTTAAAAAATATGAATGTATAAAATGCCAGTAGTCATCAGTGGATGGCAGTCGGGGGTCAGTTTGTTTCATCAGACGATTTGCCTCCTAACTTGACCATTTGTAATAGGAAGACTTCTTAACTGAGAAGGAAGAAGTGAGAAAGGAGGAGGATGGGCAGGATTGAAAGCAAGAATAGAAGAGATCCTTGCTGTGGGCAAGAGTGTGGCATGGCTGGTACCTGTGGCAGCCCGGGGGCCCAAGGTGGAAAAAAAAAAAAAAAAGAATAGAAAGGAGACAAATGAGCGACACAACATTGTGGATAAAGGACACAAGAAAAAGGAGAAAAGATGAATTCAACTCCCTCACAACACAGACAAGAGCAATCATATCGTGTCATACTATTATAACCCATATTTAATCTCTACTATCTGCCACTTAAAGTGCTTTTTATCTATATACTCAATTATATGATTTTTAAATGGGCAATATTGAGAGGAATATTTTTTAAAAAGTAGATGAAATTGGAAGTGAATGTGTTAAAACCTTTAGGATATGGGTTAATAAGCCACAAAAGAGAAATATTCATGAAAGGAAACTTCCAAACAGTCTATTTGTATAAAAATATAACCGATGTACAGATGACTACTTCTGGGAGGAAAAAGTCTAAGCCAATTTTTTGTATAATGTCAGCCTGTCAGCCTGAGGCACAGATGATCGATTTATTTTTATATATGATCCAGTGTATGATGATACATTTTGTGATTATGGATCTTATGAGCTTTGTAAAGAAAACATTTTCTGTGATTTTCCTTATTTTAGAATATTTTGTTTTGCCTTTTCTTTATGAATAAAAATGGCTTCTGGAATTCAAGAATACAAGCTCTTCTATAGAATTTTGAAAGTTAATTAACTTACCAGGTGAGTTATGGGCTGAATCGTGTCCCCAAAAATTCACGTGTTGAAGTCCTAACCCCCAGTAGTTCAGTTATGACTGTGGTTGGATCTAGGATCGTTAAAGAGGTAATGAAGTTAAAATGAAGTCATTAGGGAGGGCCTTAATCCAATTATAACTGGTGTCCTTATCAGAAGAAATTTGGACCCAGACATGCACAGAGGGAAGACCACGTGAAGATGGAGAGAGAAGATGGCCATGTACAAACTAATGAGACAAGCTTCGGGGGAAAAAAAAACAAACAAACAAACAAACAAAAAAACACCTGCTGACACCTTGACCTTGGGCTCCTAGCTTCCAGAGCTCTGAAAGAATAAATTTGTTTTTTTTTTTTTTTTAAGCCACCCAGTGTATAATACTTTGTTATGGCAACCCTATCAAGCTATTGTAAAATGTCAGTCTTTTCATCAATGAAATGGGGTGAATTTACTTACCTCATAGGGGATATAAGCTAAAATGGTATTTTCTCTTTTTCTTTCTTTCTTTCTTCTTTCTTTCTTTCTTTCTTTCTTTCTTTCTTTCTTTCTTTCTTTCTTTCTTTCTTTCTTTCTTTCTTTTTCTTTCTTTCTCTATTTTTATTTCTCAACTACTTAAAGCAACACTGTGCTCTAGGGTGGATAAAAAAAGTTGAGTTAATTATATATTATATTCATGCTCACCATATATGTTAACTGCAACTGAAATGGTGAACA
The DNA here is from genome assembly GCF_964656455.1 of Halichoerus grypus. Lineage (NCBI taxonomy): Eukaryota > Metazoa > Chordata > Mammalia > Carnivora > Phocidae > Halichoerus > Halichoerus grypus. The sequence continues at coordinate 87,276 of NW_027555040.1, read as the reverse complement.
TATATTATATATAATGAAACATAGTTTTCCTTTAGAAGATCTGCTCTTTTATATTTTTATAATGAGGATAAAAAATATGCAATCTTACCTACACTGATTAATTTCCCTAATGCTGTGGAACTTGATATAATTCAAGCTTGAATTTCTGCTATCCTACATACATATCTTTTTAACATTTATTATAATTTAAATATTAATATAGCAACATAAAAAGATATTTTACCAAAGAGGAATGTATTCATATGCTCACATCTCAAACACAATTTTTGTATCTTTCTAGATTCTACTATTTTTGTTTGGTCATATTTTCACATAATTTTACTTAGAGTGTTTGTATACTCATACTGCTTCATTATTGCTATTATTATTGGTTATTCATAGGAGTCTTTTCATATGCCATTAGTTACATAATTAAATAAATATTCAATCATGTGACTATGCTATATTATATACAATTATTTTTATTATTAGATGTGCACGTGAATTAAAAAACTCAGTTAACTAATTAATATTTGACTTGTTTGTAAAAATACAATTTATGAATTGAAATTTTCTTATTAATTATATAATGCTGCAATATGGCTTCTGTGAAGCAACTTGCTAAATACCTGGCCTAATAATTCTTGGTAGCTTTGGAGCTGTAATTGATTTAAATTACAGGTCATATTTTAGTGTAAACAATACATTGTAGAGAGAGCTAAGAACAATAACTAACAATTGATGCATTAGCACTATTTATTTTTAGAGTACAGCTTAAAGAGTATTCTTTAAATTTTTGATACACATAATTTTCTTTATCAAACACACCATGAAACACACCATTACAAATTTGAATTTTCCATAGGGGCACACCAACTTGCATTTCAAATCACTAAGGTAAAAATCACTGCACAGAAAATGAATTATTTTTATAAAATAAGAGTATATATTTAGTAGCCTTCTAGTGGATATACTAGGAAATTGTGGTGCTGAAAACTGCAAGAAATACATGCACTGAAGTGCATTAGTTTTTGATGATCTCTTTGAAAGCAATTTCTGTTCTTTAAGGAAGGCTCTGCTTAATTATAAATTCAATTTCATGCAAGTCACTGTGATTTTGATTCAATGTTCAATCCCACCTGACAATTTGCAGTTATAAATTAGCTCTCAAGGCTTATGTATTGTACCCTGAGCTATTAACCGCTAAGGTCCACAGACGCTAGTGCCTCCAGTATGATGGTTTGTTCACAATCTCTGATATGCATTTGTATGCAAATACTAATTCTTAATAATTCAGGACTGCTGAGATTTGGGCAATTTCTCTTTCTCTGTGTCTCTTATAATGGTTTGTCAAATGGGGAATACAGAGAAATTAAAAATTGCCTTTAAGTCACTGGGCAAAGCAAGCAATAATCATTTTTTCTGTTCAATGCAGGGACTTAAAACTTTTGCTCTTGTATACATTTAGTGACAGATCTGTGCTGGTCGTGAACCTTATATGTGTTTCTAATGTTGCCCAACATGAATATTTCTATTATTTTGAACAGTGATCTGTGGATACATACACATGACATATGTCAAGTTAGTAATTTGCTAAACAAAAAATGACCTTAGTTCAATGATGCTGAATGGTCATAGGACTAATGAAACTATCATAGTGACTTGAGCAATAATTAAGAGTAGCTCAGGCAATATATTCAACTGGACAATGAAATTACATTTCAAATGAGGTCTCTAAAACATATTATTGATAACCCTTGATTGCACAAAGGAATATTATAGTGCAAAATGTTGAATTAACCTAAAAATACTATTGACATCCTAACAAGAATACAAATGGAAACTCATGTATAATATATTTAAATATTTAAAAGTTATAAAAATTATAAAAAGTTATAAAAAAGTTATAAATTAAGCCACAGATGGTAAAATATATCGTGCTGCCCTACCATGACATATGTATCTTACAATTAAAAAAGTTTAAAACAAAAGATATATGTGAAGTTATGGCATTTATATGAATGAAAGCATGCCAAGTATCAGAGATGGTTGAACTTAATACTGAAAACATCTAGATGTTCTGTTGATGGGCAGGGAACATTTGGATGAGCAATTTTTTTTAAAAAACATAGTTTTAAATATTTTGTTCTAAAAGTTTTTAAGTTTTATTCCAGAAAAAAAATATTTAAGTTGTTAGAATCGAGCTTTTCATATAATTCAGATTTTATTGTCAGTAATGATTGTTGGGAGATAATCTTACATGTGTCTCTTACATATTTTGTAAGCAGAGTCACTGACTAACCTTTATTTCAGACTGTTTTCAAGAATGTTTGTATAGTGAACAGCCTTGGAAAATAGTATCGTTCACTAAAGCAAAGGGCAGGCATGCTTATCTCATTATTAAAGATTGGGGTTTAGGAACCCACTGGCTTTTTTTTTTTTTTGTCACCCTGTGGGAAGTGGGGCTTGGGTAACCACCATGAAGATGTAAATTCTCCACCATCATTGCTATGAATAATAAAATGCTTTTGGTCTCTAACTCAGGAATCTTCTAGTAGAAACTATGAGACTTTGGCCAGCTAACAAATTAGTTTGCAAGTAGGGTAAAATCTCTGAGCCTTTAGAGGCATGGGGCAATAATGTAGGTATTGAATAATAACATGTTAAGTAACTTTTACATTCTTAAGTAATAAAATATAAAATATAAATGTGTTAGGGTTCATTTTGAATAATTATGTATCATGTTGCTATAATCAAGATTTTGATGTAAGATATAGTTATTGGCAATAATCACCAAAAGTGTTAAATAATAAAATGCACAATATGTTATCTCATAAATATATTACTAAACATGTAAATTAAATACAAAATACAAAATAAAAAAAATTATTATTTCATAGTTGAGCAAAGATTATCTTGCTCAAAAATTTTAAAGTATCCATTAAAGTTTAAATACAAATTCTAATAAAATTAAGTTATAATAATCTAAATAATTCTGAATAGTATTTTTAATTAAAGTTTAATAAATGATAAAATTAATTTTTATAATTCTGTGGACAAATGTCCATCTAATTTCCAGTATGAAATCTATGTTAGATTTTATGCAACTCATGTTTAGAACACATGTATACAAATTTAAGTATAATATGTATTGATTACTAAAATGTTTCTCTCGGGACGCCTGGGTGGCTCAGTCGGTTGAGCGGCTGCCTTCGGCCTGGGTCGTGATCCCAGGGTCCTGGGATCGAGTCCCGCATCGGGCTCCTTGCTCAGCGGGGAGCCTGCTTCTCTCTCTCTCTCCCTCTGCTTGTGCTCTCTCTGTCAAATAAATAAAATCTTAAAAAAATAAATAAATAAATAAAAAAATAAAATAAAATGTTTTTCTCTATTTGAGAGAAAGGGGATAAGAATCAACAGTATAGAATCCCTAAGAAAAGTTCTTAATCACCAGAACCAATTGCCCATTATTTGAAGGTTGACACTGGAATTAAAATGTGGATCTACTTCCCCTTTCTCCTAATTCAGCTCCTGTGACAGCATCTATGTTTTCTTCAACCTCACCTGGGCTTCCTAGGTTCAAAGTTTTTCCATATCCCTCAAAGAAGTAAGAACAGAAAAAAGGATGCCAATGTATTTAAGTTCTAATGGAGCCAAGGATGTACATTTGACTCTATCACATCTTCCTACTTATTTTGTACCAGGGTCAGGGCTCAAGTGACCAATCTGTGTTATGATCTTAGCTCTACTCAATAATTTCACAACAGCTCTGACACTATTCAACTATCCTTTTTTCCAGCATAGCTTACTCAGTAAAAAGTTCGGTTTGGTTATTATTAAATATATAGTGATCTGGCCTCCTTGCCTGAATTTGGAACAACTCTAGGGGCCATCTGAGCGCCAAGCTTTCTGTGGAATTAACTAGGACCTTGGTTATGACTGCACTGCAGCCAAAGCCTCCCTCTGATCAGTCATTGCTTTCATACCCTCACAGTAGTTGATCCCAAGTAACTCTCCAATTAGTTCCCTGCAGGTAAATACCAATCTCAGAGTCTATTCCTCAGAAAACCCTACCTAAGACAATTGGTGCCTGACAAGGTCCAAGAAAATAGACTTTAAAATGGGATTTTGGAGCTGATATCCACTGGGAGCTTACAATTCTTCTTCCATCACAATGTAGACATCACAATGACCTTAGTATATCATGTGCAATTGTTAAATTTCTTCTTCTTCTTCTTCTCTTCTTTCTTCTCCTTCTCCTTCTCCTTCTCCTTCTCCTTCTTCTTCTCCTTCTTCTCTTTCTTCTCCTTCTTCTTCTCCTTCTTCTTCTCCTTCTTCTTCTTCTTCTTCTTCTTCTTCTTCTTCTTCTTCTCTTCTTTCTTCTCCTTCTCCTTCTCCTTCTCCTTCTCCTTCTCCTTCTCCTTCTCCTTCTCCTTCTCCTTCTTCTTCTTCTTCTTCTTCTTCTTCTTCTTCTTCTTCTTCTTCTTCTTCTTCTTCTTCTTCTTCTTCTTCTTCTTCTTCTTCTTCTTCTTCTTCTTCTTCTTCTTCTTCTTCTTCTTCTTCTTCTTCTTCTTCTTCTTCTTCTTCTTCTTCTTCTCCTTCTCCTTCTTCTTCTTCTTCTTTTTCCATAGTGGTGAAGTTGGATGGGATACCATGAAAGAGAATGCACTGGTGGGTGATGGGTCACTTTAAAGAGGTTCAAGTACAGTAGTAATTACAAAGACAATAAACTCTGATGCACTGAAGAAATACAATAAAATGTTGAGAATGGTTAATTGATTACATGAGAGTCAATGCTGAAAGTCAGAAGACCTCTTTTGCAGTATAAAAAGACTTATTTCCTGCAGCAAGAGGGCAGAGAGCTGATGATAAAACCTCACATTTAATTTTAAAACAGTAGAGCCTTAGAGAAGGTTGAATTATCATCTCTAGCTAGTCTCCTACATAAAAATAAAGGCTTAATTGGAAGAAGTGAGATTCTTTGACTTGGGATGACAATGTTTGGGTCAAGCCAAATGAAAAGCCTTGAAACCTCCTAACACATGGACACTTTTAATCTGCAGCAATGTATCCCACTCCTTTTTGTTAGGTTTGATAGAAAAGATAATGCTTGAGAAGACACCCTACCCCAATTTTATCCCTGATCTTGGCCAAAACCTATAAAAAAAGTCAAATCACACCATAATCCAGGTAACAGTCTACATTCATTGTCTTGTCCTACTATTATGTTAGTTATTTTAACCTCTGTTAAAATTTAGTCCAAGGGGACTTGAGACTCTCTGAATATTCTAAAGAACGCTATGGAAATTAAACAGTATAAGCAAGAAGTGGCAAGTAAGTTGGAGGACTTGGTAAGAAAGATGTTCTCCAAATGATGGGAAATAAATGTGAAGCTTTCAGAGTCTGAGAAGTAGTTTTCATGAGTAGCTGGAGTCTGGGGCATATTAGTACATCTGCTCCAAAGTAAAGGACAAATTATTATATCTCACACTTCCTACCTCTAAGAAGGAAGCATAATGAGCTGTAGACCTCTTCTGGGGGTAGCATTTTTCACATCTTAGAACATTTCTCTTCCCCTTCTGTTGGATAACACACAAAAGGCTATAAGCTTTGAATGTGGCTAAGAGGAGTAGGCAAATGGCATCACCAATTGGTCCAAACTATTTGCAGTCCCTATGGTATTAAAGGTATCTTGGAAAATATAATGTGTGGAGTTTATAGCAAGCTCCAACTGGACTATCACAACGTAGGCCCCTAGGATTTTTGAGCAATGTTTTGTTATGTGCAGTAGATAATTATGTACCATTTTACAAACAGCTGCTGTCATGCTATGGAGCCATGGTAGAGGTGGAGCACATGAAATGGAATATCAATAATCATGTGAGCAGAAATGCCCTGCGGTGGCTTCATTCTGTCAGGTCCACAAATTCACCCACATAATCCATCATAATTTGAAAGTGGTACATCTAGGGGCACCTGGGTGGCTCAGTCGTTAAGCATCTGCCTTCGGCTCAGGTCGTGATCCCGGGGTCCTGGGATCGAGCCCCGCATCGGGCTCCCTGCTCCGCGGGAAGCCTGCTTCTCCTTCTCCCACTCCCCCTGCTTGTGTTCCCTCTCTCGCTCTCTCTCTCTGTCAAATAAATAAATAAAATCTTTAAAAAAAAAAAAAGAAAGAAAGTGGTACATCTAGGATTGGACAAGAGCAGGCACAAAAAAAAGAAAAAGAAAAAACAAGCAAGTGGCCCTGACTCTAATGTCATCCACTGGTGCTGCACTGGCACTTTTTCACTCACACCAAAAGCCAAATGATGGGGATACTTCTTGACCTGATGGCAGACAAGAAAAATGGCAGTCTTGTTTCATGGTCAGCATATGGGTAGCAATCTGAAAATGGACTGCTTTATGTTACAGTCCCCCTTTCAGGGATGCCTGTGAAAGGCAGAAGAGAGGAGAATTCCTTCCAATGGACAGAGCTTTGGAATGTATATCTAGCGATCCACTTCGTATGGAAAGAGAAAAAGCTGATAAAAATACCTATGGGCTCATGCGCAGTGGCAAATGGCTTGTCTGCTTGGTCAGAAACCCAGGAAGATTAGAAGATTGAAAGCATGTCAATCTGGGGAAGCAGCATTTGGTTGACCTATGGGAGTGAGCACATATTGTTACGGGCTTTATGTTGCATGTTAGTATCCCCTGAAGGATATGCATTGTTAAAGAGGCAATGCCCAACTAAGTGTGCAAAATGACTTCGCCAAATGACCATGGCTAACCCAATACTAGTAGGATGGTAGCCATGTTGCAAGGGGTGGAGGATGAAGTCTATGAACTGGCCCAACACCATGTACTCCTACACATGAAGACTGATCAAGCTACTGCTGCTACTGCACATCTAACCTCCCAGAATGAGATCCATGCTGAGTCTCCACTTTGGCACTGCTCCATAAGGAGACCCAATGGCAACAACTTGGTGATAAGTGATTATGTTGTACTTCTTCCATGCTGTAAGAGCATCGATATATCTTAACTGGAAATGGTACACATTCTGAAAATGTTTTTTATTTTCCTGCTCACACTGCCATAGGCTGCACAATTATCTAAGGATTTATAGAACACATGATCTGACAAGTTAGAATGTCATAGAGTATTAAAATGGACTAAGAATTTAATTCATAGCAAAGGAGGTATAGCTGTTGGCACATGACCGTGGGATCAACAGATCTTATAAACTGAACCACACAGATGATGCCAGGATGAAAGAGTAATTGATTAGGCTTTTGAAGACACAACTATAGTACCAGTTTGGAGACAATGCACTTCAAGGACAGAATATCATTTTTCAGGATGCACTATCCACCATAAATCAAATACAATTATATAGCATTATGTCATGAAGAGGTAAGGTGGAAAGCTTCAATCTAGGAACCAGAAGGTAGAAGATTGCTGTTTATGTCCCACTTGATTTTGGAGAATTTTTGGTTTTCTTTCTTATAACTCTGGGCTATATATGTTTGAGGTCCTGATTTTCAAAGAGGAACTGTTTCCATAAGAGAATACAAGAAGAGTAAAATTAAACTTTTAGCTATGGTTTTCACTTAGTCAATTTGAGCTCCTTAGGCTAAGAGATTAGCAGACAAGGAAAAGAGTCCCAATCCTGGTACAATTGACCATGCTGATCTGTAGATTGGTAGGGTGTTGTCAAATAATGAAGGAGGACTTATTTCACCTAGCATAATGTCCACAAGATTCTTCCATGTTGCCTCACATAGTAGGATTTCTTATTTTTTTTTAAACTGAGCAATATTCCATTGTACATTTATACATTTTATTGATTCATTCATCCTTTGATGGACACTTAGGTGGTTTCTACATCACAATTATAGTAAACAATGCTGCAATGAACATGGGAGTAGAAATATCTCTGATATCTCTGATATCCTCAACTCAGTATTTTTGTATAAATACCTCAAAGTGGGATTGCTGAATCGTACATTATTTCTATTTCTAATTTTTTGAGGAACATCCATACTGTTTTCCTTAACGACTGCTAAGTGAAATAAGCCAGTCAGAGAAGGACAAATATTACATGGTTCTAACTGTATGAGGCATCTAAAATAGCCAAACACATAGAAGCAGAGAGTAGAATAGTGGTTGCCAGGGCTAGGAGGAAGGGGAAATGGGGAATCGCTAGTCAACAGGTCTAAAATTTCAGTTATGCAAGATAATGTTCTAGAGATCTGCTGTGCAACATTGTGCCTATAGGTAATGATACTATGTTGTACACATAAAAATTCATTAAGAGGGTAGATCTCACGGTAAGTGTTCTTACCACATTAACAAAGAAAAAATAAAGTGCAAAATAGAAAACAAATGAGGGCAGTTAATATCTTTGACATTTAGGGGAATTTACAGAGGAGCTCTTGGTATTACTTTGTTCAATTTTGACAATAAATGAACAAGTGTAGCTTTCATAGACTGGAAAGGTCATAATGATAAGGCACTCAGATCCATCAAGGATGGGATTCTGGGTCTCCCTGCCAGATAAGCTGCCCAGGTGGTGAAGGAAATCTGGAATGAGTACAAGAGGATGATGATGAACATGAGTTGCAGCCTCTAGCTTGTTTCCACTGCCCGTCCTCCTGTAAATTTCCTTAAGAAAAGAGACAACAATTCTGAAGGAGCTCCTATCAGAATTATTTATATAGGGGATACAGGGTAAAACGGGAATGGATTATAATGCATGTTGTGGTGTGCCTTTAAGATCTGCTTTTTTTTTTTTTTTTTTTTTTTTTTTTTAGCTCTGCTCTTGAAGACTGAGGCACTCCTTCCTTCCGCTGCTGGGAGCAGTGTAAGCCTGAGAGCTCAGTGGAGATAAGCTTGAGACCTCAGTGGAGATAAGCTTGAGGAATTGCCTTTGGCTAAAAGGAGCCTCCTTCTCCAAGTTTACCCTATGGCCCTGGGACAGTGCACATTCAAAGCCTGGATGCTTTGCCTGAAAATGCCAGCTCCAGAGTTCCCATGGGCTTGACTGGCTGGTGCCTCTGCTGGGACCACATTGCAGTTCTGTTTCCTCCCTTTGAGCAAGTCTGTGTCCTCCCCTCTCCAAGAATTTGCCTGCATGTAAACCTCCCTCCCAGAGTCTATTTCTGGGGAAGCCAACCTAAAACAACTAACTTTATAGAAGATTAAATTAGTTGAATGATTTGGTTAGTTTTAATTCAGAGGTGCCATTACAGATACTCAAGGTTCATAGTTAATTGTTACTGTAGTATTTTCCTTTGCAAAATGCTTTTATGTGGAAAAGACATCAGAGACTTTATCCTTTATGTTTCAGGACTGATGCTAACTCTATGGCATTTGTTCTGTATTTCTACTTCCATAATTAATGGAAAACTTGCCTTTGGGGATTTAGTATACTTTATCTCAATTTCTGTTCAACTGCTTGGTATAAATTCTAACTGTAATTCCAAGGGATAAATGACATTGGTTGTCTGACAGTGAAGTTTACTAAATTAACTACTTTTCCCTGACTAGAAACAAACTAGATGAAATACCTTTGACTTTAAGTTGATTAATAATCACTCTTCCAGGTGTTCATATTTTTGTATGCTATGGACACAGGGCAAGGGATTCTTGAAGAGCATTTATCAGTTTGGGATCCTAGTTATAAGCAAAAGAAAGTAATTCTGCTTATAGAATTAGGAAGGGAATTCATTGAGAAGGCATCAAGTACCCCCCCTCCACACACACACAGTTTCCTCATTCTCAATTAATACCTTTAAAAAAGGGTATGCAGTATTTTTTTCTGTAAAGGTCCACACTGAAAATGTTTTATTTTTGCCTTTGTGGGCCATACAATCTATCACACTTGCTCAAATCTGACTTTGTAGCATGAGAGAAGTCTAGATAATATGTAAACAAATTAGCATGGCTGTGTTCCAATAAAACTTTATTTACCAAAATAGGCAACAAGCTGGATTTGTCCCAAGGCTTAATTTATTGACCTCTGCTTAAAGCAGTGAATTTATTCAACTTTCTATATATTCTCATTGCCTCCCAACCCCTCACATTTTTTAATAATTCTGTCAGATCTATGTTGTCAGAACACGAATCACTTACATACTCTTCAGTCACCATTATGTCTCCTTTCTGTCTGGTTGTAAAAAAAATATTTATATAGTACCTCTCTAGCCTTTTGAGAAAGCCTCTCCAATTATATTTTGGTTCCTGGAGTCTCTATATGATCATAAAGGTTGTTCCATGACCTTTATATTTGAAGTTCTATTTGATTACATATAATATCCTTGCTTCACATTTTCTTTCACATTTACTCTTTTTTTTCTTCGCTCATGTTGCCACCAAAAATGCCTGACACTAATCTAATTTTCTATCCCTTAAAAGTGATCTGGTCTTTTTGCCTCTGTGGCTAAATTATTTTTTGTTCCTTTCGTTATAGTCCAGTATTACTAGATTTGACTCAGTATTACCCATTTTGTGTTAATTTCCATAGTTAAACAATGTGCATTTTAAAAGTCAGCCTATATTTTCTCTTATTTTCATTGTTTTATTATGGTTTTTAGTAGTTTTCTTATATTGCTTTGTCTTCTTTGAGAATTGCTATCTTCTGTAGAATAGGTCTTCTTGCTTATCTTCTGTATCTAAAATTGTCCTTCAAAAATTTTTATATCTCTTTTCAAAATTTTGTTGCAATTATTTTTTTTTCCTTTATAAGATATATTTTTCTTTAAATATTTCATTAGTCTACTTAAAGTACTCTAACATAATATCACACACTGGTTGGCTTAAACAACAGGAGTTTATTTTCTCATAATTCTGGAGGCTGGAAGTCCAAGGTGAAGGTGCTGACGGGTTTGGTTTCTCCTGAGGCTTCTCTCCATGTCTTGCAGGTGATGAACTTCTTCTTATGTCCTCACATGGTCTCTGCCCCATGCACGTACACTGCTGGTGGCCCTTCCTTTTCTTCTAATGACACAAGTCTTATTGGGTTATGGTCGACCTTTATGACTTCACTTACACCCTAATTAGCTCCTTAAAGAACACATCTCTAAGTACAGCCACACTGGGGTTAGGGTTTCAATATATGAATTTGGGGGGGGGCATAGTTCAGTCCATAACATATATTTTTAAGATGTCTGTTTATTCTTGTGTTACTTCTTGTTTGGTTTTGATTTCTGAAATCTTTTCCTGGTATTACTAGTTTTATCTTGAGCAAACAAACTACATTTTCACTTCCTCCTATTGACCAGGTATCTTATTTCTAAATATTACTAATTCTGATGTATATGTTTTTCATGTTTGTATCATTTTCTTTATATCACTCAGCTCCTTTTTTAGTTTGCCTCTATATTTTGCCTTGTCCTTCTAGTGTTTTTCTTCAAGGATGCTACTCATGTTTTTTTGCTTTTTTTTCTTTTGAAGTATCATTGAATAGAATTCAAAAGCTAGTTTTTTCTATTTCTCATGTTTAAGTGAGTTGAACTTTTTTGTGGGGGCAAGAAAATAGAAGCAATTTTCTATTAGGGCCAGATACAGCAGAATAACTTCAAGGTTCATATCTTCAGTGTCCCTTCTATTCTTGTTCTCAAAAAGTAATAAAAATATCTTCTTGTCATATACTTTATAATATATGACTCCTCTGTTCCTCCTCTCATTCATTTACTATCAGATATCTCTCTCTCCTTTTCCCTCAAATTGCCTCCCTTGATCTATTTGTGTATTTTTGTTCTATTATTCTCTTCATTATGGGACTTAGTTTGTTTATTTATTTATTTATTTATTTATTTATTTATGTATTTAATATTTCTGAAAGGTCTGTGGATCCAGACAACCTCCTAGATCCTCTGAATCCCCTGTGCCTCTCTTGGAATCACCTTTCCCAGTTTCTCTGTTGTTCACAGAACAGCACTTGGGGCCTCCTATCTATGTGACAATACTCCTTCCATCGTGTGAACTAGTTGGTGATTGTTAGGTTATCTGGTTCTTAGGACCAATGGAAGCCTCTTGTCTCTCCTCCTCTGGCTACTCCTCATTGGATTTTTATATATGCCAGTCTCCTGCCACTAGTGATTTGGCCCCACTTGCATTAGTTATGTGGTTTGTGGTGTTCAGTTACCTAGTTTCCATGAAGCTTTTTCATTTTCCATCCTAGTTTCTCTTTTCTCCCTGACGGGATTAAGGCAGATTAAAAAACTACTACATGCTGCCTCCTTGTCAACAGCTATCATGTACTATTGTATGACTGCTTGGGATGGCCTTAATGTTCCCCACGTACTAAACCTTATACAGGCTTGTTCCTGACTCCAAGCACCTGCCCTCTCTTTTCTTAGAGCATTTACTTTAGAAAAAGTGCAATTGTAAACACTTTCTCTGCTCCTTTGATATATAAATCTTCTCCCAGCCTCTTGCCAGTTTTACAACCAGGACTGTCTTTCTCAAGGAACCAGGAGTCATCTTTTTTGAAATGTAATCATCAGGGAAGGTAGGGCCCCTACCTTCTAGTCTCTGTAGGAGGGCAGGAGCCTAATTTTGATAAATGCCACACACAACCACATTAATCAATCCTAATGTATTCTAGTACTTTTCCACGTCACATTAGCACATCAAAAACTTTCTCATCTTTTATTTCGGTGGAGTTGAGTTCAATCTCTTTCTCTTATTGAGATAGTCTTGACTCTACTATAAAAGTCTTGAATAGGGGCGCCTGGGTGGCTCAGTCGTTAAGCGTCTGCCTTCGGCTCAGGTCATGATCCCAGGGTCCTGGGATCGAGCCCCGCATCGGGCTCCCCGCTCCGCGGGAGGCCTGCTTCTCTCCCTCTCCCCTCACCCTGCTTGTGTTCCCTCTCTCGCTGTGTCTCTCTCTCTCAAATAAATAAATAAAATCTTAAAAAAAAAAAAAAAAAAAAAGTCTTGAATAAAGTCTCCCTTGCCTAACTTCCTAACTCTGTCCATGAAATTCTTCTTTGACACACTGGTCCATAATTTACTCAACAACTATTTTATTATTAGATAGACGAGTGGTCAGTGTTTGTGGCTGTTTATTTTGTTTTGATTTTGCTTTGTTTTGGTTTCCTATATAATATCAAGTATATTTGAAAATATATTTTATCAGAAATTGTTTTCTATGAGATAAAACTGGAAATGCTGATTCAAAAAAGTACATGTTTTTAAAAGTGTGATCAATATTAAAATACTACTTTTCTAAATTTTTCATATTTTAATATTAACAACAACAACGAAAACCCATGACAATAACATATATACATGGGAGTACGTGAATTCTGAATGCATTTCTAGTAAGTTTGCTACAACTGTTAAGTCAAGTGGAAAAAAGCAGCATCATTATTTAATTTGGAGCTCTTTAGTATTTATCTTAATATAGCTTTTTTGTGGGTGTTGTTCAAAGTAAGATGTGTGGCATATCAATTGCTCAGTACCTGCTGTTACTTGTGATTAAGAAACACTGTTCAAAGGAAATGTCTTGTAATTACTACAAAAAAAAAAAAAACAAAAACAAAAGCAAAAAACAGGCAATCAAGACAGTTATTGTCTTCTTATATTTTAAAGAGAGAACTAAATTAAACCAGAAACTTTATTTGAACATCACAACTCATTTAACTTAAAACTGTTTTCACAAAGTATCTACCACCCATGGTGATGTCTCCCAGTGATGTTAGCTGTCTTATGTTTGTGAGTATCCAAGCTGACCTTTTAAAACTTTACATCATTCCAAAAAATTGCCAGAAAACAAATGTAGGAAATTTTAAAGATCTTATTATCAATCTCTGAATTAATGTTTTTCAATAATTAGCATGTTAGTGGATTTAATCATCTTCAACACTAAGGTTTTAATCTTGGTTTTGTTTTCTTAAATCTTGTAAATTTCTATCTGTGTACTTAAATCTTTAAAAGAGCAGAAGAGGGGTTTCTGGATGGCTCAGTAAGTGGAGCATGCAAATCTTGATGTCAGGGTTGAAAGTTCGAGCCCCACGTTGGGTGTAGAGACGACTTAAAAATACAAACTTAAAAAAAAAAAAAAAGGTAGAAATCACTCTAGGAACAAAAACGCAAGTCTTCTGAAGATTAAGAAAAAGCATTATGAGAAATATTTATATGTAAATTTTTATATGCTATCAGGAAGAAATTTGGGGGAAGTCAGAGAAATTTTTTTGCTTATTTCTGGCTTTTTTAAAATTCTTAATGTTTATACTGGAGAGTCCCAAATGATAAAAGTAATCTGTTATTCCCTTTATTGTGAGGAAGTTGGACAGAAATTGTGGAACCTAACAACAATTAGAATAAGAAACTGTGTTTTATATTCAGATGGATAGACAAATTAGTAGGTTCAATGTAAGCATTCAATAATTGTTAACCATTATTTTTGCTATTTTAAGCCCTGGGACTATGCATACAAAGAGACAGAGTGCTTTTCCTCAAGGACAAGGCAATGAAGAGAAGCACTAGCAAGTCAATAACTGCAATAAAACATGGTAAATGTCATATTGAAAGAATATAAGGGAAGACCTTAGTTGCATAGATTAGTAATTAAAGATTCTGCCTAGGAGAATCACAACAGGCATTATTGTAGAATTCCACCTTAATGTAGTAACATTTAAAAGAGTTAGCATGATTTCACTAGAGTCTCCAGGTCATCCTTAAATTTCCAATATATTGAAGGATGGGAAATCTGATATTGTGTATTCAGAAATAAAAAAATACATGCAATAACTTTTAAATTAATATTCTTCTTTTTCTCAGTTGAATGATTAGGTACCAATATATGACATATTTCGTATATGTATTTTAAAATTTGGTCTCATTGCATATCTGCTAAACATTTTTTTTAGAATGCTCTGATCTAAAAATTTATATACCCAAGCTAACAGACTGTAGAGGAGGAAAATGTTTCCTTGACCCTCTACGGTCCCTGGCTGGGTCTGAAAATTACACTGACACAGACAGATTAACAGGAGAGAAGCATACAAATCTATTTAATGTGAGTTTTATGTGACTCGGGAGCTTTCATAAGGAAATGAAAACCAAAAGAAACAGACCAGAGTATTTTGATACTAAGTTTGAGGAGAGTGGGCAGTTGTGGAGGAACATGATAGGCTAAGGAGGATGGGGTAAGTGTAGTAAAGCAGGGCAAACAGCAAGACTGTTTGTTGAGGTTCTTCTCAGTGTCCCTTTGTCCCAGGTATAGGGAGGGCACCTTTCACATGAGAGTTTTATGACCTGTGTTAGAGGAAGGGGGCTGGGACAATGTCAGACTGACTTTCCTGCTTTCTGCAGTTTACTCAAACTCCCTCAGCTTAAAATATTCAATATGCCAAAGTACCTTATTTTGTCATAGTGTGTCCTGAACACCACACACACACATACACATACACACACACACACACACACACACACACACACACACACACACACCCCTAATATTCATGGGGATTTTGCTGAGCAATTTTTTTATTGTTAACTTGACTGCCAGAACTTTCTGACAAAACAGAGCAGACTGAAGCTTTCTACTATTTGTCTCAAGTTAAGTTATGTCTATCTTTTTCTGTTTCTTTTGCCAGCTAAGGCATTTCATGGACTCTATTCTAAGGATGATCAGATACTCATTTTTCTACTGCAAATGAGGGAGTAAAACTTCATATTTTCACACAGTAGGGTGAGATTTAGACATTGCAGTAGTCCTGGGCTTTATCAAAAACAGCATTCCAAAAGTCAAACACTTAACAAAACTTAAGAACGTTTAACCGCACTAAAATATTACATATCTGGTACTTTCAGAAGATTGAAAATTTCTAGCTAATAAAGTTTTCTTGGTAGTAGTTTACCTCTCTGATATCAAAGACACATAAGCACACACACACATGCACACACACAGTATTTCTTTAATAACTTAGACAAAAACTTTAGATGAATGGTTTCACAGACTTTCTTATGTCCATAAGGAAGGGAGTTGTTTTCTCTATTTTTATGACTTGAGGTACTGTACAATTATTTGGTGATGTCTTGTGAGTTCATTATCATGTCTAGACTTTTAATAGTCCTGTATTAAATATCTCTTCTTCTCTTGGTTACATAATACTGTTTGTTCTTCCTCAAGTTAATGTGCCCTCTTTTTATTTCTTCTTCTTTTTTTAAATTAATATTACTTCTTTATCTTTTCTTGCTACCATTTCCTACCACACCCTACTTGTAGTCTCCATGTGAACATTCTATGTTTTTACATACTTACTGTCATTATTTTTAAAGTAAACATCAGGAGTCTATACAAGACTAAAATAGACTTTCATGAATAAAATTCCTAAAGTCCAATGTGCAAGCTTGTCAAATGTATTTCAGCATTTAGTAATATTTTTTTTGCTTTATTATTAGTGTTTAGACATATTGAAGATGTAAGATGTCCACATATTGAAATTTGGAAAGATAATGACATATTTTAGAATATAAACTGTAGCTAACTCCTGGTCATAAACTTGGTGAAAATATTCCTGTATATCTACTGTATCTTCCTCATTTATTTGATTTCAGGTAATAATTTATTGAGCTCAAATTTTATAACATGTGGTGTACTAAAGTACTTATGCATATTATCACATGGAATCCGAAAAAAAAGATTAATTTTCTTGTCAATGTCATGCAACTATGAAGTAAAAAATTCAAATGTGCAATTTTGCTGACTTAGTCATGTTTCTTTAAGAGGTGCTCCGCATGATCATTTCTTTTGCTTAAAATATTGTATGTAGTGACAACAATTGCAATGACAAATAATTTATATTTTTGGCAAATCCTAACTAATAACTTTTCTTTTTTCATTGTAACTAGATCTGGTTAAAAATAACCAAACACACATGTGCAATTTTTTAAATATGAACCAAGACTTAGATAAAAACCCAGTTGGTGTTGGGTCTATACAAGTAATGTTGATTAAAAATAAAAGCATTTTTTGTTAAAATGTAAGGTGAAATAAATGAAACTAAACAAAATTTTATGTGTTGCAGAAAAATAACATGAAACATCATGAAAAGAAAAAAAACACTTACAATTAAGAATGCTGGAAACCTGTTGTATTACGTAGGAAGTATACAGGTTCACATAACAAGGTACTTTAGAGCATGGTACTAATTTTCATCTGAAATCATTGGATAGTTTTCTAGAAAAGTTATCTAGAGTTTGAAGGGGCAGATTTGTGATATTTAATAAAGGCATTCAGAAGTGTTTTTGAACAAAAACTTTACATTATGTCAGATAATCCAAATTTTGAGCTTCTTAAAAATGTTTTCAGAAAAATAAAAAATGGCAATACTTGTTCAAGGGACACTAATAGAAAAAAAATTATAATTCCAAACTCATTGGACTCATACTTTATCTCATGCAGAAAAAGCACTCAAAATGAACATGCACAGTGACTGTTTATATTGCTTTTAGACTTGCTGTTTATTTTAAAGTTACCTATTTGGGTTTTACTTTTTTGGGGGGAGGTTACTTTTCTTAACTTCATCTTCATGAATGAAAATTGGTCTTTGATGTATGGAATACATTTACAGATCTGAAAGCCTGATATATTATGTGTTTTTTTCCTACTTGGTAGACCGATATACATTATTTAAAACTAAATAAGGCAAAAGCTAGAAGTTATTCATATTATAACAAAAAATAATCTCTTCAGCAATAAGAATTCTACACACAAACAGCATCAAAATTTATTTCGAAAAGTTGTAGGAGACAGGAATCAAACATTTAGCGAAAGAAATCAATTTTAGAGATAATTTTAAAAGGCAAACATTTGTATTGCTATATAACTAAAAAATTTCAAAGCAAAGAAACTTGCAGATACGTATTCTTATATAGATAAGAGTTTTGTATTCTAGCATTTCAGCCATTCTTGTGTAAATGAGTCTCTTAAAGTGCTTAAAATAATTGAAAACAGATGAATATTTTGAGAATAGTAAGAATTCTCTGTTCAAGTTTTTTTTTTCCCCCTTAGAAAACCCCTTCTTTGCGGGGCATAGGATAGGACTACAAAAGTAGTCTTCAGTCCAGCTTGAATATCATGCATTTGAAATGAACAGATCTGAATTAATGAGGTCATGAGGTCTAAGTGAAATATAAAGGTTTTTCTATGAATTTAAAAGTGGATAAAAAACAGTTGCTAGGCCAATTTTTCTTCTTAACATACATTCTCTGACATAAGCACATAAAATGGGATCTAGATGATTTTTTAATAGACCTTTTATTTAGAGCAATTTTAGGTTCACAGAAAAATTAGGTAGAAGGTACAAAGGTTTCCCACATACCCCTGCTCCCTACTCTCCCCCACCCCAGCCGGCCCTACTATCAACATCCTGCACCAGAGTAGGACATTTGTTATATATAACTGATGAACCTACATTGACATATCATTATCACCTGAAGTCCATAATTTACATTATAAGTTACCCTTGGTATTGTACATTCTATGGATTTTGACAAAAGTATGATGACAAGTATCTACCAATCCAGCATCATTCAGAATAGTTTCAATGCCCTAAAAATCCTCTATGTTCTGCCTATTTTTCCTTCCCTCCTCCCTAATCACTGGCAACCGATCCTCTTTATACCATCTCCACAGTTTCACCTTTTCCAGAATATCATATACTTGGAATCATGGAGTATGTAGCGTTTTCAGATGGGCTTCCTTCACTTAGTGATATGCATTTAAAGTTCTTCTATGTCTTGTCCTTACTTGATATCTCATTTCTTTTAAGTACTAAATACTATTCCATTATCTGGATGCACCATAATTCATTTATCCATTCACCTACTGAAGGACATCTTGGTTGTTTTCAAGTTTTGGCAGTTATAAATAAAGCCTCTATAAACATCTGTGGGCAGATTTTTATGGGACATACATTTTCAACTCATTTGGGTAAAAGCAAGGAGCACAATTGCCGAACCATATGGTAAGAGTATGTTTCGTTTGTAAAAAACTGCCAACTGTCTTCCAAAATGGCTATACCATTTTTCCACTCCCACCAGCAGTGAATGAGAGTCCCTGTTGCTCCACACTCTTACCAGCATTTGGTTTTGGTAGTGTTTTGGATTTTTGCCATTCTTATAGGTATGCAATGTATCTCATTATTTTAATTTGTATTTCCCTGATAATATATGTGGAGCATCTTTTCATTTTCTTATTGGCCATACATATATCTTCATTGGTAGGTCTTTTCAGGTTTCTTGCTCAGTTTTAGTTGAGTTCTAACTATGGAGTTTTAAGAGTTCTTTGTATATTTGGATAGCAGTCCTTTATCAGAAATGACTTTTGCAAATAGTTTCTCTCAGTCTATCAGCCTTTCATTTTTAACAGAAAAAAAACCTCCATAAACTTAATGTTCTAACTGTGCAGACAACTTATTCTAGCTCTGGGCATTGCATATGTTTTATTCCACAGCATCTAACTGCTTAAACTATTCCAAAAAAAACTTACGTGCATTCTGAGAACGCACAATTTTTATTGCATCAATTACTTTATGTTTTATAAGTTCCGTTGTTAAATTTCCTTTATACGATGAGGATCTACTGGGCTTTAACTTGATCTTTGAGTAAGTGGACATCTTTCTCTACAGGGGGATTGGAATTGTCACTGAGTTAAAGAACCTAAGTGACCAGCACTTGACCGGTTTGGATGGATTATATTAAACCAGTTAATCTGTTATACTATATTTCCAAATACCTTCCGATACAATTTCCTGAAATATGTCCTATGGGCACGCCAAACATGTGCCACAGAGACTATCACTCATTTGACACCCATCCCCAACCCCAGACCCAAAGGCAGGTATTTTAATTGATTAAAGTCTTGTTGTCTTATCTAGGATGACAAATTTCTTCAGCATAGTGCCCCAGGAAGCTGCCTCCAAGAGTGAGGACAGCATGACAAAAATAACATTTGTCATTTTTGCTTGGCCATGAAAATTCTTCATTTTCCTTAATTAATATCTTTCACTTTCACCTTACAAACATAAAAATAAAAAGAGGCAGTTACTCAATTAAAAATGGAATTTCTTTTCCATTTAAAAACAGAAAAAGTCTGGGGTACCTGGGTGGCTCAGTCATTAAGTGTCAGTCTTTGGCTCAGGTCATGATCCCAGGGTCCTGGGATCGAGCCCCACATCAGGCTCCCTGCTCAGCGAGAAGCCTGCTTCTCCCTCTCCCACTCCCCCTGCTTGTGTTCCTGCTCTTGTTAACTCTCTCTCTCTGTCAAATAAACAAATAAAATCTTAAAATAAATAAATAAATTAATTAATTAATTAATTAAAAAAAGAAACAGAAAAAGTTAGCACCCATATAACATTTATTCATTTGAGTGAAATGTTAAGCCTTTACTATGTCACTGACGCTTCTCTGAACAGTAGTTTCTGACAGTCCACGAATACACAAAATTCACTACTTTCATAGAGTTTACATTCAAACTGGGGAGGTGGTGAATAGATGAGTAAGTAAAATATTAATAGATTAAAGAGAAGTAAACTCTAAAACAAAAAGAAAGCATGAGAGGAGGGTAAGAAATATATCTGGGGGTGGGGTGAAATCTTAGAGAGACCAGAAAAAGCAACACTGAGTAAAGGACTTTGGAGTAAAGACCTGTAGGATGCACATTTGTTAGAGGCAGAAGGAAAAGCAAGTGCCAAAGCCCTGCTGTCTATAACCTGGGATAGTCAAATAACAGTAAGGAGGTCAGTGTTGTTGGAGAATCGTAAACAAAGAGACAGTCTGAGATGGTAGGAGATAGCATTTTCTATTTCCCACAGGCCTTTTTATAATGATTTCATTGAATTATTTTTGCAGCCTTTCAGCACAATTATTAACATACCATTTTACGCAAGTGAAGGCAGAATCAAAAAGCTATACAATTTACGTAATGTCTAATAATTGGTAAATTACACCATTCCCCTCCCCGAGATCCAGGTTTTTGGAATACAAATTCATCACCAATTCTGTTACAACACAGACGCTCTTTTATAATTAAAGAAATAGCTAATGTCTAAAATGGAAACTATCCTGCGCAGAGTATCCTTGGCACTTGAATCAAGACAGCAGGTGGACCATGTCTTGCCAATAAATTCTCTATTTCAGCAGCTTAAATCAAGCAGGGCATCTTATTTGTGCTTCTGTTCATCCATGTCAATGTTCTGCTTGATATGTATGTCAATAAAATAGAGTCAAATTTTTACTTGTTTACACAGTGTATTCCTGATAATGCATTCTAAAAAATGGAAAGAATTTTTGTCAAATTGTACATATCTAAGGGGAATTTCAATCACAGTGAGTCACAATTACAAAATTAATCTGTAGAATTTAGTAGTTTAGATATTGTCTTTATTTTTGTCTTTTTTTTTTTTCCCCCTTTTAAAGATTTTCTCTACTTGAGAGAGAGAGAACATGAGCAGGAGGAGAGGGAGAGGGAAAAGCAAACTCCCTACTGAGCAGGGAGCCTGACATGGGGCTCAATCCCAGGACCCTGGGATCATGACCTGAGCCGAAGGCAGACGCTTAACTGACTGAGCCACCCAGGCGCCCCAGTTTTTGTCTTTTCTTAATATTCAAATATAAAGCAGATGAGCTGAAGTCCCATCAATGTTTCATTTGAAGATGAAATTTAAGTTTATTTTTACCTTTATTTACAAATTTGTTTCAACTGAATTAGATTTACAATACGCTATTTCTTTTCAACAGATTCAAAAACTTTTATTTTCTATTCATTTAAGCAAAGTAACTAGGATCTTTCTGTAGGATTACCTCTAAGGAATGATTAATCACAGGTAGATATATAAAATGCCTGTTACCATGAACCTTGGAAAATAATGGAGTTGCCTATGTGAGAAGCTGCTATGAAAATGATCAATATCTATAGTCTAGAATTTGTCCTTGTTTCTTTTGATTCAAGATTCATATTATAAAACCAATGTTGTTTTTTTTTCTGTTCACTAACTTAATACATATGATGAATTTCCTGATCATCTAACATGTACATTTTTCCTTATAAATCACTTTTTATGACATCATTAAGCTCAGTTGAGGACTGCTTCTACTTTTGGGCCGCAACACTGATAAAATTTTCACATGTTCAAAGCATACATTTAAATGAGATCCGTCAAAACATATTGCCCAAACTTATTAAAAATCTACCTAGGCCTTTTTCAGTGATGAGCAAAAGAAAAACAGACAGAAGATCAATTTATTTAAAAACTACAGCAAAGTGTAACAGAATACTTAAGTAATTCCACAAATATGGAGCCCCAACTGCCTTCACAAAACAAAGATGAACTATTGGCCTGCTTAAATATTTTATTTAGACATGAAACAATCAGAGAAAGTTTCAGGATATCAGTGCAAAACATACAAAATTAATCATCAGTCAATATGCAAAATTCCAGGACCGCATCTATATTGTTTTATTTTTTAAATTTTAAAAAGATAAACTATTTTTAAAACTAGATTATTTTTACATCAGAGATTAAATTATGAAATTGACAAAACTGTCCTGATCACGCACTCTCTCACAGATCATTCTGCACCGTTTGTAAAATCAGAAGACAACCAGGAAATAATATTGACCTGAGTCTGATTTTGGTTTAATAAGACAATGTAGACATTTGGTCAATTGATAGAAATTTAAAATAAGATAAAATAATAAATAAATAAGCTTTGCAGGATCCCATTGAATATGCATACCTCTGGGTTTCTTTCATCTCCTTGGGAGTTTCTTTTGTTCCTTAGATGGCTTTCTTAAGCTATAGCTTAAAAGGAACTTTTCTGTGACATCTTCAAAGACCTTCCCAAGATTAGGTTAGTTGTCACTCCTATGTATTCCTTTAAGGAATCTGTACTAGCACATATCAGAACAGTCATTTGATTGAAGAGTATCAATTTTTCTGATCAATCACTAGATTCTTGTCACTGGTTTCTTGTTCACCAAGATAGTCCCAAAGTCAAGAAGAATGTTTAATACATAGTTGGTGCTTTTGAAAAATCTGTTAATTAAAATAACTTAAATTAAAAGCATTATATCTTAGCATATGTTTTAAAGTGATAGAAATAGTGATAAGAAGCCTTTTATAGATTTGACAGAATAAATGTCATTAATAATTCAATATATTGTATAGTACTTTGCGTGTACAAAACACTGATGTAAAATGGAATGTTTGAAGCAAAAATGGGCTACACTTGATTGTTTTTAAAATATAATTGAACGCTGATATATTTGACATGGATTTTTTATTTCCTTAATATAAATCATTTTAAATTAAGATGCAAATCATGAGTATTCCCCATACATCTTCCTAAATAGTAGAAATATTAAAATAAATAAATAAAAATATTTATTTTTATGCAATTATAATGTCATACCTTCGATCTAATATAGATTCCTTTAAACACAGGTTATACAATACCTTCTTAAGAATCTATTATTTCTAAAAAAATAAATAAATAAATAAATAAAAGAATCTATTATTTCTAGAATTGTATTAACTAAAATAGTCTCACTATATAATCTGTTCTAGGTCTATAATTTGTCAAAAAATTAAACTAGAATTTATTATCATTATTAAACTAGGCACTACATGGTCATTAGGCTAAATAGCAGTCAGATGAGTGAGCTTGTTATAAATGCCGTGTCAATCAGACAAACTTAAAGGAAACTAAGGAAGGATCCAGTCCTATCCTTTTACAGATACCATCCTTGAAAATGGAAAAGTATGTTATACTCAATGTGAAAACTACCACCCTAATCACATTTCCCATCACACTGCAGATACTCATTTCATATTTGTCAAATTAAATTCATTAATTTCCTAAAGGTCTCAGGTGGAATGTAATATGAACCCTCATTGATTGACAGTCCAACCTGTTTTAGCATCCTGTTCTTGCATTTGAAGTGAGCCTCCTTCCAAGGAATGAAGAAAAGATGGAACAGGAATGAGCAAATTACAGCTAATTTTCAAAAGAAATACCATTAACTGAAGCCAGGAAACTAACCTAAAGTAGCTCCAGCATCTGTCAGACATGATTAAAATGTGGCATCCACTAATGTTACTGTTCACGAGGCCCCGGGCAGAAATAGAAATCTACAGAAGTAAAGGGACTATCTGAATTTGAGAATGAAAGGCTACCCTAATGTAAAAAAAGAGTTTCATCATACTAACTCTACATTTAACAACCTAAGAATGATTCAGTTCCATCAAGAATTGTAAAATAGTCCTTTAGGGAAATACAATCTTAGATTATCTTACTACTGTATATTTAAGTCTCTAGCAAACAATATTCTACGTTAAACTTTATAATGTCTGGGATCCTAAAGGATGAAATAATCCTTAGTTTTATTTAAATAATTCACTGTGACACGGAAAGGAAAATGCTTTCATCTTTCTTGCTTTATACGTTTTGAGAAAAAAAAATTAAGTGCATTTTAATGTGGTAATTAAGATATCGTACATCTTCTTCTCAAGATATTTTCACTAAGGATAAATCCTTCTTTTTCAATTGACATAACCTTTAGCCCAAACCAGCTTATTTCCTTGTTTTTCAACATGAATGCTCTGTGCTCTCTTTCTCTTTTTGTGCCTTTTGTTTTCCTGCTTTCTATCACTGAAAGTGATGAAAAGCCCCTCCCTTTTTTAATTTCTCTACATTTCTTCAAGTTTTGCAAAAATATAATATTGTAAACTTCACTGACTTCGTGTATGACGATACTATTTCTTCTGACCTATTATAAGATGCCATATGCATTGCTAAATAGCACTGCACTTATGCAGAACTGTCTAATAAATCCACAGGACTTACGGGGAAAGAAAGGTTGGGACAAAATACTCAAAAACTTTCTCAGTGATACAAACACAATGGAAGATAAGAGTGTAATAAACATGGTAGCACAGTTTTATCAATGTTAGATGATTACAAAGTGTTAGATAAAGACTAGAATGGCACTTTATCTTGAAAAAGACCCAGTATGGACTGGGCATTGGGTGGGTGTGAAGTGGTAGAAGGAGAGTTTTATGAAACAGGCTGAGAACTGAAGTAGTTTGTAGCAGGTGTCTGAGGGGGGCGTGTGTGTGTGTGTGTGTGTGTGTGTGTGTTCTGTGCATTTTGTATATTCCCACATGTCTTGATTCATGTAGCTAGGTGCAGTTTTCTGCATTCACCTGGTGTTTCTCATGAACAGAATCACACATATGCAAACATGAAATTTGCATTATGCTCAAATCATCCCTAATATATCAATCATGTTGGAACAAGCCCACACTTTCAAAACAAGTGTTATAGCTGAACTTTGCACTCAGAAACATCATCTTAAACTCCTATTATATTTCTTAAGCACATACTTCATTTCCCCTGGTAGACTATATATACCTAGAGGATAATTTATCATTCATAATTGTATTTCCCATGGCCTTTAGACTTTTAGGTAACTATATAGGTTACTTTTTTTTTTTTAAGATTTTATTTATTTATTTGAGAGAGAGAGAATGAGACACAGAGAGCATGAGAGGGAGGAAGGTCAGAGGGAGAAGCAGACTCCCCACTGAGCAGGCGCCCCTATATAGGTTACTTTAATTGAAGTTGTTTACCTTTGTTCTGTGAGCCATAGTATGGGCTGTAATAATTTCTTACTCCATATTTAATTATGCCTAGAATAATAACTTAACATAAATATTTCTAAATAAAGAAATAAATGAAAATGGGCGCCTGGGTGGCTCAGTTGGTTAAGCGACTGCCTTCGGCTCAGGTCATGATCCTGGAGTCCCGGGATCCAGTTCTGCATCGGGCTCCCTGTTCAGCAGGGAGTCTGCTTCTCCCTCTGACCCTCCCCCCTCTCATGCTCTCTCTATCTCATTCTCTCTCTCAAATAAATAAATAAAATCTTAAAAAAAAAAGAAATAAATGAAAATGACAAATCCTATCTATATGAATCTTTTTCAGGTAAAAATATAAAAAAGCAGAGAGGATCCAAATAAAATTATTATATAAATACCCAAATTTCTTTATCTTAGATATCTAAGAACACTTACCTAAAGGTGCCTTTTGTATTCCGCTTTGGCCTCCTTTTGCTCATTCTGATTCTAGGGGTCTTCTTCAATAAAAGTTGTGCTGCCTTTATCCCAAGCCATTCACTTGTGTCACTTCCTTAGACTAAATGCTTGCGAAAAATTGAAAAAAAAAAATCTTAATCTATGCATAAAATCAAGTCAAAGTTCATTTTCTCTAAAATTTCTTTTGTGGACCAAATTCCTGAGGAGGTTTGTTTTCCTCCAAGATAGAATTCTAGCTCTTTACAACCTGTGGATCTCATCTCCCTCTATTTTCTTGGTATGGCTGATTATTGTTTTGTTGCCTGTGGTCTCTGTGTTTTGCTCTTATTACTTATTTTGCATCTGAATAAGATAATGGGGAGGACTTTATTATATCTTTTTTGGGCAGAGGATCTTCTGGTTTGGGTCCCAGTTGGGAACATATATCTGTAATAACATAAAACTATATACCATTTAATTTCCCCTTAAAATTTTATTTTATGTGAATTTTACTTGAATAATGTGAGTTATAGTGGTTCTTTTCTAGAAAACAGTGAAAACTCAAAAAATTTATTAGGAAGAATACTTTTTAATATAATTGACTTTTGTGTAATAATCTAATAATATGTAGATGATTCCTAACATTATTCTGCTTTTTTTCTGAGTTCTAAAGAACTTGATTATTAATATGATTGAACTAATTTGTTTGAGAAAAGAGTATGAGAAAGCAAAAAGACTAATATTTTTTGAGGATCTATGAAGTACAAGCATGGGCTAGATGATCAAGTACATGTATGTGCTCAATTAATTTTCCCCCCAATCTCTGAAGGTAGGAATTTCTGTGTATAGTTTATAAAAATATCATATTTTGTAAATAATGATCTGTTAAGGGAATTTATTTTCCAAACATAAGCTTATGTCAAAGATCAGGTAGATTTGGGGTGGAGAGAAGGGAGGAAAGCCACTTAGCTCTCTGCTATCTCATGGACGTGTCAGCTAAAAACAGTCTTATAAACATATTGCCTGGTTTCTTTGACAAGAGTCAAATATAATATATATATATATATACTTATATATAATATATAAATATAAAACATGATTGCTTATATTCTTTTTGACATTAGGTATAGCTCATAAATCTTCATAAATGAAGCCTACTTATAAATCTATAGAATATGCAAAGTCATCTTCTTAAAACAACAATGCTGGATTGTTTGATGACCTTTGAACACTCATTTTCACATGCAGAACTGCATTAGTCAACAAAAGCATCCACGGATCAAGATACCCTTAGGTTTGCAAGAAGTGTTCATTATTTACATTTCTAAGTATTCAGCTTCTTTGAAAGTGCCTGACAAGCCAAATAAGGCAGCCATTCCTCATGCAGGAGAGTATGTAAGCATGGCTTTTGTTCTCTCAATTACAAGAGATAAATGGAAAAAAGGAAGAATTCTTGAAAGCTGTGTTGAGGTGCAGGTTTTGTTTGATAATCAGACAGCATCTTAACTGAATAGAAAAAAATGTAAAGCACTTTATATTATTTATGCAACCAGAATATTCTTGCCTTCCTCATCCTGAAATGGCCAGTCAAGTTAATTAAGGATTTCATAAAGTTAATTAAGGAATTCATAAAAATAGATTGGCATTAGCTTTTGATTTTATTTCTTTTAAATTCTGCTGTAATAAATAATTCTACCATACTGAACTTTTTTTTTAGTGGTGATCACTACTGGTATTTCTGTATGTTCTAAAGGTTTATCTTTTCTCATGTTTGTTGGTTGGTTGTAAGGGCATGTTTTTGTCAGTGATCATGTTTATAGAGTACTGGGGACTAGGTTATATAATTTGGTTTATGGAATGCCAGCAGGGCACCACATATTTATAGAAGCTCAATGTGCTATTGTGTTGATGGATATTATGATGATGGCTGATATCCTTTTTATTATCTATATAGCAATAATCATCTCTTAGTGCTTTAATCTCTCAATGCAACAAAATGAATCGAACAGGAAACCATATGGAATATACATGCTTGCTCAATATGAATGTTCATTATATTTTATAGAATATGAGCAAAAATATTTATAAATTATATACAGGGGTTAAAAAATAACAGAATAATACATAAATCTGACAGTACACTGAAAAATACATTGCCAAAGCCTAACTTTTATGTTTTATGATATATTTATTAACAGAATATCTGCCACTTGGTTCCCGGAGAATCTGTTGTGATTAAATGGTAAGTGAAAGGAAATGAAGAGCATGTAATTAGCTTTTTCAAATAAACCTAATTAGAAGTAAAATAGCCACAGAGTAATGCATATGAACATTGTAATTAAAAAGAATAGTGCCGATAATCCTACAAAAATTGCAAAGAGATTCGGGTAGAAATTATTGTTGATGAAACGATAAGCCATGGCTCAGTTTCAATTTCTGAGCCTAATAACAGCAGAATAATTCTATACAAAATATTTTTTAGCATTTTAGAAATCGTATGTACATAAAATACTTAACAACAATTCCAAAAATATTAATATTGAAATTATTAGTAATTTGCTCTATTTGAATAAGCATACAAAATGATCTTTAGCACTTAGAGAAACAGACAAGTGATTTTTCAAAACAACTAATTTCCTATCCAAGCTAGCATCTGACATTTTGTACAATGAATATTTACAAATATTTTTGCTCGGCTTTTTGACACCATGGTACCGATAAACTTTTGTCAACTAATCTTTTTTGCAAATGTATTTTTGATACCCAGACACTGGTCTCTGAGAGCTAAACTATGTGCAGTTAAGTTATTCTAGAATGATTGAAAGATACCTTAAAATCATTATGTTGTAATTTTTTTAGTTTATTAAAGATTTATTTAAAATGAGATGGTGTTAAACTTGCATTTAATTTTAGCCTGGGTATCAGCGTTAAGAAGTGCCTGGGTTGGCAGGCTGATCAGCCTAAATGTCCTGGAAAGGGTTAATTAACTCCTCTTCCCCCACCTCCTCCGCACCCCCACCCCAGCCCATCCCAAGCAATTTCTTACAATTCTAAATACACAGATGCAGACTGGAAACGCACAAAGACTAAGGGATGGAACATAAAGAACTTTCCCCTGAGGACCTCCAAAGTGAGGACTTCATATGTTAAGGGACTATGTTTGATGAGCTGGGGAAAAAATAAAGAAGGGAGTGACCATATTTCCTGGGCAGAAACGTGTTCACTGCCACCAGAAAGCAGTAGGGAATGGTGCTTCTGTCCGTACGTGTCACTCCATTCATCGTGGAACTCATTTTACTTGATCTGATTTTTAAATATATAAACATAACTGTCGGTAATGTATTACACCTTACTCTCTTCTTTTTATATATTCATATAGCTAATATTTTCTAGTAATCTTGTTCTTCTGGTTCAGCTTTTAACTTCCTTTATTCTTTTATTTTTTTTTTTCTTTGCAATGTGGTGAACACACAAAGTTACCTTAGTTTCAAGTGTACAACACAGTGATTTGACAAGTCTATACAAAATGCTCACCACAGGTATCAACTATCACAACACTTTTAAGATACCCTTGACTGTATTCCCTATGACTAAATCTGAATCTTTTATCCTCATGATTTATTCATTTTATAACTAGAAGCCTGTACCTCTCATTCCCCTTCACTCATTTATTCGTCTTTTATTGGTCTTTTACATACATTTATGGTGGATTCATATTACATATTTAATGTAAATACATATTTAACATCTAACTTAATGAAGTCCTAAAATTAACTCAATTCGTAATGACTTATCAAATATGAAGGAAAAAGCTATGATTAAGAAAATAGTTCATATTCTATATGAAAGAGGTAGAAATTGCTCCTGCTCAAGGACTGTTTCTAGCCCATAAGTCACCTTTCTGTAAATTAGAAAAAAAAAAAAAAAAATGTTCTCCTTCTGGATGGGTTCAGCCCTGCATCTGGATAACTTGGTGAAAAGACAGTACTTTGTGTACAGGAAAGTGGTAGGAAGGGCATGACTTGTATGCAGGGCATAAGCTTGATTCTACCTTTTTTATCTCCCTTGGTCAGGAATCTCTGACGCATAAATGTGCATAACCATCCTGCTTGAAGCATCCCCACCTACCCACCATAGCACAGCATTCATTTATCCTCAGAGACCTCACTCTCTGTCTAACTCTAGGTATAATCCAAAAGTAAAAGCTAACAATAATGTTAGGGAATTCCCTGGACTGCGAAATATATTCATTTGTCAGATCAAACTTTCTACCCTCATTCAAATTCTATGTATGCATTCCTGGGACTTCCCTTCCCAACTGCAAGAAAACTCACTGTTTCTCTTGGTGTTAGTACCTCTGAGATGTGAGAACAATCTGGTCTCATTTACTGAACGTCCTTTTAGGATATAAGGAAGCACTTATGGCCTAAAATATAAGCTCTCTAAAAAGGCACAAAGTGAAACAGAAGGCAGATGTGTTCAAGAAATGATTTCTCACTAGAAACATAATTGTAATCTATGCAAGCCATCAGATGGTTGAACCTTCTGAGTAGGACTCGTAGGAGAAAGGACAAGGGTGTGACATAATGGAAACTCAAATCTCCTCTCTCACAATTTTGTAAATTTCCTTCTTTCCTGCCCACTTTCCTTTTACCAATGAAAAGTTCAGTTCACTTCTACCAAACAAATTAAGAAAATAAACTTGCCTTGGACTTCGCCTCATTTTGTTCTACAAACCTCTTCTCAAACCTAAATAGGGAACCTCTCACGGCAGACACATCCCCTCTTACCGTACATGTTCTTACACCTGGAATTCCATAACTTTATTTATTTATTTATTTGACAGACACGGCGAGAGAGGGAACACAAGCAGGGAGAGTGGGAGAGGGAGAAGCAGACTTCCCGCCTAGCAGGGAGCCTGATGCGGGAGCTCAATCCCAAGACCCTGGGATCATGACCTGAGCCAAAGGCAGACACTTAAAGACTGAGCCACCCAGGTGCCTCTGGAATTCCATAACTTTCTATAATCTCACTGTAGACTCAATACTTTCCTCTCATATTGCTGGCCTTTCCCTACACTTTCATAGTCCTCTCAACCATTCCTTTCTGACTCTTCTAAGAACTTGCTGTATTGTCTCTCCTTCCCTCCACTGACGTACTTCAAAATCCCCTTTTCCTGCTGCCTCTGTCAGAACGTAAATTTTGGTTCACTAGCATTTATGGAGAACTTGCAATGTAGAGGCCTTAGACTAAAGTCTCTTTGATTGTAAATGACAAAAACAACATCACCGACAATAAATACTACTGTTTACTTTTATTCTTCAGGTAAGGGATGCCCCACTTCCTTTGACCATGCCAGACTTCATGGAAAGAGAAACAAACTCTCCCCAACTCTAGTTCTTTTGTACTCACAAAACTACATGTAAAATCTACCTAACTCTGATCTTTATAATCCAGAGGTCACAATTCATCTTTACGTGGTTCAATGGCTTGGAATCTTTATAAATATATATATAAAGGCTTTTTTTTTTTTTTTTTTTTTTTTTTTTTATGAAGCCAGTCTCTCTCTGAGTCTTCTTTGTATAATGTGGCTATACCACCTCACTCTCCAATAGGCCATTTTTGCCTTTGTTTACCCATAAAATATTTCTGCATTAGGTTCCCCCTTAGACCTTCCTCTCTTCAAACTGTGTTCTGTCTTTGGATACTCCAGAAAGAATGTCATTAATAATGAAGCACAGGAAACCATATTCTGTCTTTACACACTTCAATAAAGAGAATAATCATGTCTTAGTATAATATAATAATTTTGATTGTAGTGGTTAATATCTGAAATGCTTAATAAGAATCACATTAAATAATTGCTTGCATCTGTATGCCTTTAAGACTATATATAAGAATGATACTAACAATGAAGGCTTTATAAAAGGATTAAATTTCTCTAATTCTTAATGAGTTCTTGTCTTTCCTGCCAGTTCTATTGGCAGTGACTAATTTTAATTCCCGTATTAAATATAGACTGTATATTTCAAAAAGGAAATGCTTAGTATCTCAAATATTGGCCACTCACCCTTAGGTACAGATTTATTTTCTGCTTCCGCAGATTACTGAATTGCCTAATTACCTACAAAACATTGTGTCAAGAATTCATTTCTGTTAAAAGCTGATAATGTCTGAGTAGGAATAAGGGTTTATCTACAACATGTTTTTGTAGAATCAAAAATGCCCTGTATGTGTCTTTTCATAACAAACAGAAGAAAGGAATAAAAATCCCAAACAAAAGCTCCTGGTGGCAGTATTTCTTCTGTCCATAAGTGGCCTTGCTCACGACAGCATGGATTAACAATCACCAAAGCCAGATGTGAACTGCATTTGATGAAATAAAGAAAGGGCTGGTTTATTAATATAAGAACATAAAAGTTGGATGCTAACTGAATGGAATTCTCCAGATAAGGAAGAATCATAAAATTTTTACTTTTTCTTTGCTTCAAGAAAAGGAGAATTTTTTTTTTAAATTTTAAAACAAGTCTTCCAAACATTGATATTAGCAAGAAAACACACCTGTTTGGAAAAGGGAGTGACGTGTTCGTCATTGGTTAAATTATATTTCTTTTGATATATTTTTGCAGGTTAAATAAATACTTGTATGAAGCTTGAAGTTCGCCTTTATGATAGAGAGCCCGCTTAAAAGTGTATTTGAAGCCTGCGGGAACTAGGATTCAGTCATCTAATGTCTTCTGTGGCTTATGTTTTCTTTTGAACTAGGGAGGAAAATGAACACATTATCTGTTGTTGTGGTTTGTGCACAAAGACTCAAATGAGTGTCTGGGGAAATGTTTAGAAAATTCGGCATGTTTCCCATGAGGTTAAGATTTTGTATTGTTGGAGTTTTTTATTTCCAAATGCAATTTAAGGCAAAGATATATCTCTACATATTATGAGACTGATTTTTACATAGCTGAACAAAACAGGAAATAAAGGAAAATTGATCAAGTAAATAAGAAGTAATACTGTTCTTTCAAATGAAGTTATGATAATGTCCTCTCATTTTTAAGTGAAGAAAAGTAGTAACTCTAATATATAGTGCCTACATGATTGATTCTATCACTTTATTACCTGGTGTGAAACTTATAGCATAAAAATATTGAGATTTGATAATATAGAACTAGTTACACCTGTCTATTTAAGGCCAGAGTTGAAATCATTAAGAGATCAGTGGTATAATATACTATGATATGATGTGAAATGCTACAATATAGCATATATAATGAAATGCAATATGTAATACCATATCATATAATGTCATAACATATCATATCATGTTCCACATTTTGGGTTAATTATAGAAAGTGAGCTAAGAAGTGAGAAAATATTGAACACGTGTCAATGTGTCAAATTGCTTGAAACAGAGCTATATGGCCTAGTAAAGAAGAGAGCTAAATAAAATTCAGGGATCATTTCCAGCATGATATACTGTAGATACAACAGAATGAGAATAGGATTTATGGCATATTGGAATTAAGCACACATGAATAGCATATATATAACTATGTTGATGAATATTATTTGAAATTCTGTGTATTTGATAAAAAACCAACAGCACACAGTTTGACTTGCACATATGAGACCTCTTTTCTTTATCTCCATGACCTCCTTTATGGACTTTCTTCTCAGTCTGAACAACTTCATATTCCTTTGAACACAAACTCCGTAAGATTTTAGGGAGCACAGAGGGTATGTATTAACTAAGTCAGTACACTAAGCTTGGTGCCTAGATATAGACAAAAACACCACACAGAGAGCTAAAAGTTTACAGAAGAAAACAGCAACAACAGTGTTTGGCATTACGTGGACCTAAATCTAAACTTGGCTCCATCAGTTACTAACTTTATATTTTCTTCATCTATAATATTAGAATAACCTGCTTTATAAAATATCAAGTACAATGCCTTGCATATAGCAGACATTTAGTATTTTTTTTTAAAGATTTTATTTATTTATTTGACAGAGAGAGACACAGCGAGAGCAGGAACACAAGCAGGGGAGTGGGAGAGGGAGAAGCAGGCTTCCCGCAGAGCAGGGAGCCCGATGCGGGGCTCGATCCCAGGACCCTGGGATCATGACCTGAGCCGAAGGCAGACGCTTAACGACTGAGCCACCCAAGCGCCCCAGACATTTAGTATTTTAAAATGAGATACTTACAACAAGATAGTATTTAAGTCAGTCTTATCTTTGATATAGCTAAGTATACTATCATGGGTTACAGAAGTCATTGAGAAGTACTATAAAATACGTCTGGAAGGAGTTTTAGGTTTACAAGAGTAAGGATCCCATTTTTTAAAAATGTACCACCCAATACTGTATGTAAGTGATGAATCACTAAATTCTACACCTGAAACTAAAATTGCACTGAATGTTAACGAACTGGAATTTAAACAAAAGCTTGGAAAAAATAAATAAAATAAAATATACTACCCAAAACAAGAGTGATACTAAGGGACAAATCTGTCATCTTTTGTTCTTTGGTAATTATTTTATTCAACACTAATATCTAAATATTTCTCCAAAGACTAAAGATCTATCTTTTCCAGCAAACATGTTGAGTAGAGTTGCTGTCGTCCCTGACCTTGGAACCATATCTTTCTGCAAAGATATGTCCCAGCACAATAAAAGGGATAGAGAATCGGGACCACTGGAAGTGATGTTGCCTTTTCTGACAAAATTATTGACTGGAGATCAGTGAACCTCACCAAACTAGTTTTCGGTGCTCCACATTTGAGTAACTGCAGATCTGACAATGTAGTTGCCCAGTTAGACCTGGGGCACTGGTCATTCATGGTGGTGACTAATGTTGAAAGGCTTAGGTGGAGTACCAGGGCAGAACTATGAGCTGTTTGCTCTACATGGGAGGCATACTGTGGTTCTGACAAAAATGAAAGGGAGTACAAAAGCCTATCTTGGGAAAACACTTACAAATGCTGTCATCATCATATCAGCTTCCTTTAATGACTCCCAGCTCCAATTCTTTTTTTTTTTTTAAGATTTTATTTATTTATTTGAGAGAGAGAGAGTGAGAGAGAGCATGAGAGGGGAGAGGGTCAGAGGGAGAAGCAGACTCCCCACTGAGCGGGGAGCCCAATGTGGGGCTCGATCCTGGGACTCCAGGATCATGACCTGAGCTGAAGGCAATCGCTTAACCAACTGAGCCACCCAGGCACCCTCCCAGCTCCAATTCTAAAGATGTAAAAACCATCACTAGTTTTAACATGCTCAGCATCATCAGTGAGCCAAATACCACTAACATCATTTATGCCTGGGTGCCAAAAGAAATATCTTATATTTGATACGTACATTCTCACTATTAAAAGGTTCTTTATATTCAAACGTACAGCCAGAGACATCCACATTGAAGTAGAAAATTTCAGCACATGAGTCTCCTTCTTCATCACCAAATACAAATCAAGCATACAGTGACAGCAGTGAAAACACTGGGACGGTCTCCTCTACATTTCTTGTAAATTTGCTAAGCTCACCGCTTTCTTTTTATAAGATTTTATTTATTTATTTGAGAGAGGGAGAGAGAGCACGAGCAGGAGGAGCAACAGAAGGAGAAGCAGAAGCAGACCCCCTGCTGGGCAGGGAGCCCGATGCGGGGCTCGATCCCAGAACCCTGGGATCATGAGCTGAGCCAAAGGCAGACACTTAACCCACTGAGCCACCCAGACGCCCCCTAAGCTCATGACTTCTTACAGCCCGAATTGTGATTGAGCCTCTCTGTGAATAGATTTGTTTCTATCATTTTATCATTCTAGCCTTAATCCATTCTAATAAAATTTTTAAACTTCCTCTCAATATATAGATAAAAATATGCTAGCTTTGGTAGCAATTTCACTTTTGAAAAAAACACAATATTCAGTTTCCTTATATTCTAAATATAGGCTGCATGAAAATAACTTCATATACTAGAAGCATTAAACAAAACTCATTTTTTTTTGTTTTGAATTAGCCAGAGTTATTTTCTATAGCTATCAATTAAGAATGTTGAGAAATACAATTTTACAATCAGATATCCATGAGAAAATGTGGTATGTCTTTCTCCCAGAAATATACTACACCCTAAACCCAGATATAGCATCAGCTTTTAATATAAACACATAATAGAACTAACAAAAGTAAATATAGTGATGAGTGACAAAAGTTAAGGATAAACTCTTCCACAATGGTGTGTTGCTGGTGGGGGAGAAGAGCACAGAATATCTTTTCTGGGCCTGCACTGATTGCATCTACTCTCCTATGGTTTTCCAGCACCAACTTTAGAAGAGATTTTCTTTTCTTTTTATCTTGGGAAATTCTTTGACATACTGCCTAAAATAACCACTAACCCCTAAACACTTCTAAGTCCTTTACATTCATTGGTAGGGTTAAAAAATATGGGGAGGCCTATTTTTTTAATGTTCTTTATGGCTTGTTTGGCTATTATGGATCCAAAATACTTCACTGAGATATAACAAAATTGAAAATTATTATGTGCTAAATTAGAATCTTTTTTTCCCCCAAATTCTTTGATCATGCTTTTCCAGACCTCTTCAAATTCAATTG
This sequence comes from Halichoerus grypus, assembly GCF_964656455.1. Lineage (NCBI taxonomy): Eukaryota > Metazoa > Chordata > Mammalia > Carnivora > Phocidae > Halichoerus > Halichoerus grypus. Next base: position 50,629 of record NW_027555040.1, on the reverse strand, counting down.
TTATCAAAATATAGGTAGGTAATTTACCTGTAAGTAATTCACATTCCTGAATATAGTGGAACATCCTGAAACATCAGTGTTTGCAAGGAGGCTTGGGTTTCAGAGATTTTTCTAAGGCATCTTTGAATTTAAAAAAAGTATCTTATTGGTCAGATGGGTATGTTTATCTACTTTCTTAAACTGAAAGTATCTGCTAGTCTGAAACTAAACTAGCTTGCTACTAGGCAATCTAGGACATTCTGTACACAGAATTTAAATAAATCAATCTTTTGTGATAATCTGCACACATATTAATTTTCTCTAATTTCTTCTGCCCTACAACAATTCACAATTAACATGGGCTTGGTACTTTGAGATAATGCTATTAATTAGTAATTCTTTAATCAAGTTCTTCAAATAATTGACTTTCCTTGACAAAAATAATTACTACAGAACAACTGTCCAACAATTCTGGGGCCTCACAAATGTTAGATGTAACTACCACTCTAGCACAGCCTATCTAATATTGTAATAATAAAGAATAAAAATGGCCCTCAGCTAAAATTTGGTAGGCACTGTAAAACGTAAGAGTTAAAGCAGTTCAAATCAGTCCATTTTTCTTTTGCCTGTAAGGCCTCTCTTACACTCAGCTGGTGTAAGAGAGAAATGTCCTCTTCCTGCCCTGCAGCCCTCTATCTCTTGGTTTCCCAGCATGCACTAAATGTGCAGTTCAATCTGAAGTAGTTACCAGTTACTGGCTTATAGCACATAATAGTGGACCAAAACTTTGAATGGGCTGATGCTAGTCCATTAAATCTTGTTACTCTTGGTAGACTTGTAGGATTGAGTCATAAAACAGTGCAATGTTCACACATTTTCTCCCCTCCAAAAGTACTCTAGGGAATGCCCAGTTCACCATAACCTACCCTATAAATAGATGGACCTCTCTTTTTAACTTATATGTTCCCCGTTCTATCAGATTATACAACAGAACAGACACACATGTACTCATTTTCTTTAAGGGCTCCGTAAAGCATTTTTATAAGTTGATTCTAGATTTCCTTTATCCTAGTTAGTTGGGGATAAACTAAGACCATAGCAACTACACAATCTCTAAATAACTTTACTTCTTCAAAATTTTATTAGAATTTGAATTCCTCTACCTGTAGAGAATTTCCCGTTTGGACACTTTTTCCTTTCCTAATACTATTTCATTCTCTCCACACAGTCTTATTTTTCATTTTTCTTTCTATTCCAATATATTCATTTCCTATTTAAATAAAACAGATTAAAAAACAAAACAAAGAAAAAACTTGCTAAATGTCCTTAAGAACTCATCAGTGTCCAAGATTTTTTCATTGGTCTTATAAATTATACAAGACTGGCAATCCTCCATAAATTTCCTTTTGACAGATTCTGCTCCCAGAGAGAAGGAAATAATAACTTTAGTCCCAGAGGTGTATGGGACCAAAAAACTCTTGAGGTGCAGTTTGCTATTTTTCCCAAATAACTAAAAGAGTCAAATACATTTATCACTACTAAGTTACTTTTTGGGCCAAGTTCTTCAAGGAGTCACAAACAAAAATGATTTATACTTGTTACATAATCTTAAACTTTTACCAAAAAATAAATTAATAAAGGCCTTCACCCTTTCTACTGATGTCACACTGAAAGATGGGGTACTAATTGGTCTTCTCTATTTATAAAATTTTCTTTTGGATTGCAAGTTGTTGGTCAGGGAAGAGACCAGGACAGTTCAAAAGGATTCATACCGTATTACTACAGGGAGGAGGATATTAGTGATGGCAGCAAATGTTACTGGGATGGAAAACAAAAAGCATGTCTTTATTCATAGGTAAGCGTCTGTTATGTCAGTATTTTGCACTTGCTAAAGGTTAAAAAACTAGCCAACAACTAAAGTTCAGAATTCTTTTTCAAATGAGTGAATGTGTCCATTTTCTTTGACTATACCTAGCTTACTTCTTATATTGTTTTTATTTCTCTCCTGCTGTATGGCAGGACTCAAAACTAATAGACATCCTCAAATATAATTTTTCTGACTAGAGAGAGGGTATCATATTTTAGTTTACACAGGTATTCAGCACTATGAAGTTTGAAAACAGTAAAACACGTGAATGTAAGCAGTTTTCTGAATGAAAGATATTGAATTCAGTCACTGGATTCTGTCCAAACGAAGTATGAGGTCATTAACCAACTAACAAAGTTCTTAAGAGAGATGAGGCTGCTAAGCAGTTTCAAGATGTAGAGGAGAATAATTATTAGTGTTTTTTAATTAAACCATTTTATTTTCCAAAGGAGTTATTTTTATCAAATATGCATTATTGTTTTTTTTTAAAGATGTTTTTATTTATTTTAGAGAGAGAGAGAAGGTGAGCAAGTGGGGGCAAAGGGCAGAGGAAGAGAGAGAATCCAGAAGCAGACTCCCTGCTGAGCGTGGGGCAGGATGCAGAGTGCAAGCCTAGGACCCTGAGACCATGACTTGAGCCAAAACCAAGAGTCGGCTGCTCAACCAATTGAGCTACCCAGGCGCCCCACATACATATTATTGTTTAAGCTCTTTCAATTCCTTATAAGTGTTCGTGGGTCAAGACTCAGATTCTTTCTTTTCTGGGGTTAAATTTTCACCACAGAGTATCCTTAGTAAGCAAACAATAAGCACAAATACACTAGTTTAGTTTTAGTTAAAACAAACAACTACTTAACACATACTTTAAACTAGATGGGTAAATAAGACAATAACTGATATGCTTTGTCATCCATCTATCTGTTTTTATCATCGTGGATGCATTGTATATATATTGACTTCTCTCTGCTAGTTTCATGTTTCTGTCATAGTAAAAATATTTATGTTCATTAGTTATTAAGGGTGACATAATGATAGTGGAATTTTAACAGAATTGGAACTCAAAATCAAATGCATACATTACTTTTGATAAAATTGTTTCCCATGCGAATACAGATTAACAATTCTGAAACTACTATACATGTATACTGGAATTAAACAATTAAGTAAATGAATGGCAATAAATGGGAGCCAGGTTCTTCGCTACTGGAATGGGAAGTTACAGATAAGCAAGGGGAAGAGGCCAGAATGATCGTTGTGTTAATGGATGACAGTTGGAGACATCAGTATGAACCCATCTTTAGCTTAATATAGATATAAGATAGTTATGCATAGAAATATTTGTAGATAAGTATATACATTTGAGTTAGTATACATTCATGTAACCTCTTACTCCTTGCTCTGTCAGCTAAGATTCCTAGATGAAATGACATCCCAGTAGCAACAAGCAAATCTAGCCTCCAGTTATTGGTTTCCAATACCATTCCCTAATGCTGTATAAAATCCACTACCATCACCAAAATGAACAGAACACATCCCTTTTTAAAATCACACTATTTAAAAGATTAAATTTCACTCCTTCAAATGCAAATTGCATCAGTACTATGTGTTTTGTTTGCTTGTTTGAGTGGCAGGTGGTAATTAAAGCAAAATAGCCAAGACTGAGTTCTGTATTAACTTAATATAAAGTAGAGTTAGTGTGTATGGGGGAGAAAGAGGAGGGAGATTGAATTCTCCTTCAAAATATACAAACTTGGGAAGTCAACAGAAACTTTAGTGAGACCTTAGAGTTTCCATAAGGTGGAAACAGGATTTTCTTTTTTTTTTTTTTAAGATTTTATTTATTTATTTGACAGAAAGAGACACAGCGAGAGCAGAAACACAAGCAAAGGGAGTGGGAGAGGGAGAAGCAGGCTTCCCACAGAGCAGGGAGCCCAATGTGGGACTCGATCCCAGGACTCTGGGATCATGACCTGAGCCGAAGGCAGACGCTTAACGACTGAGCCAACCAGGCACCCTGGAAACAGGATTTTCAATCAGTTTTATGTGGATCTCAGTAGACTGATATCAGGTTTACCAGATCTACTGAGAAAAATAAAAAGCAACTAAATAATGATAAGAATAAATAATTAGGGGGCATCTGGGTGGCTCAGTCGTTAAGCATCTGCCATTGGCTCGGGTCATGATACTAGGGTCCTGGGATCAAGCCCCACATTGGGCTCACTGTTCAGCAGGGAGCCTGCTTCTCCCTCTCCCCCTCCCCCTGCTTGTGTTCCCTCTCTCGCTGTCTCTCCTTGTCAAATAAATAAATAAAATCTTTTAAAAAAAAAAAAGAATAAGTAATGAGAAGTCAAAATAATTAAAAATAATGTTAAATATGAAAGAAACAATGGGCTTACTTAAACCTGTCCTTCATTATAAAAATGAGAAGCCAAAATTTCTTATAGAAGTAAAGTGTAAAGTGGCCTATGAAGGACAACTAGGAATTATAATAATAATACATTATTTTGGAAACAGAGGAAAAAAATTGTTGCAAAGACCTAGAAGTGAGAAAAAGTATGTTGCATATAAATAACTACAAAGAACTGATATTTAGAAATAGACATTCCAGATGTATTAAAACAATGAAATAGTAATGAAAGGTATAAAAGACATAATCCCTTATGATCCTATGAATTTTATAACTGAATTTATGTTTCCATGCTGGAAAAATTTATCAAAAATAAAAGAAATGTGAGTAGATTATTTCTTAAAAAAATACTAAAAGAAAATTAAGCCACAGCCATTATGGCAAAGAATATGGGAAAAAATTAAAAATAAAACTATCTTATCATCTAGGAATCTCACTTTTGGATATATTGCCAAAAGAAGTGAGTAAGGTTCTTGAAGTGATCTGTACTCCCACGTTCGTTCCAGCATTATTCACAGTAGCCAAGCTATGGAATTAGCCTTAGTATATACATACCACCCATATATATACAATGCAATATCATTCAACCATGAAAATGATGGAAGATCTGCCATATGTATCAACATGGGTGAAGTTGGGGGACATTGTACTAAGTGAAATAAGTCAGACACAGAAAGACAAAAACTGCAATGATCTCACTTATATGTAAAATCTTAAACAGTCAAACTCATAGAAATAGAGAGTAGACTAGTGGTTACCAAGGGCTGGAGGAGTGGGAAATGGGGAGATGTTGGTCAAGGGGTAAAAAGTTTCAGTTATAGAAGATGAACGAATTCTGGAGATCTAATGTATAAGAATGTGACTATAGTTAACAACATAATATTGTATATTTGAAATTTGTTAAGAGAATAGAACTTCAGTATTATTTATCATCACACAAAAAAAGTAAAGAAAAAGGTAAGTATGCGAGGTGATAAATATGTTAATTACTTTGATTGCAGTGCATATTTCTGTGATGATCACAGATCATCAACTTGTACACATTAAATTTATGTAATTTTTAATTGTCAATCATACTTCAATAAATCTAGGGGGAAAAAAGAAAATGAAGCTCTGCTCACATTCAAAGAAGTCACTATATATATAATACATATATAAAAGATTTAAATAAGTTATATATTTATATACAAATTTCTTTATACCATTTATGTATACAAATATATAATTTTATACTGTTTGTATATATTATATCATTTACATATAAATGGTATAATTTATGCATAAATGGTATAAAGACATTTGTCAAGAAAGGTGTAGAAACCAAAATCTATATAAGGCAAGATAATTACACATGGGCAGAGAGTTAACACAGTTCTTTCCTCTTCTACATGCACAACTGATCTTTGGTTAACTACTTAGCTCTGTTCCTCTGATAACCCAATAAGGTGCAATGTGATCTAAGAAAGCAGCATTGTTTATGTAAAAAGACACTTGATGGGGAAATTGCATCTGGCCTGGGAGAACTGCAAATACCTGATAGCCACAGCTTTGAGTTTCTCTGAGTGTGGTGATCCTTATTACTGGGTCTGTCCCTTGTGGAAGCCTGAAACTGTTTTCAGACATAGTGACTCTTTTCAAAAATAACATCTAAGCCAGTTCTAGTCCTGAGAGAGGTTCATTATGTTGAAGTGAATATTGAAACACATGATAAATTTAGTTATCATATACTTATCATTCAATTATTTGTTTTTTTAATTATTAATAAAAACACAAATCATGTATATTTGAACTCCATAAAAAGAAGTTGTAGCAGAGAACAATGAAAACATGCTTCCAACAAATATTTACTGAGTCTCTGTGTCATGCACTGGAGAAAAGATAGATACATTAATACTTAAAATATATAATTAGGATTTAGAAAAGCAAAGCAATATTTTTTTCAAAGTTAACAACTGAAATTTACAATCATAGGTCACTTACTGTATTCTTGCACATCAGAATTATACGGTAATTTTGCACACCAGCATATTATGAAACTAATAACATTATTATGGCAATTATTTTATAGCATGGGAAAGTATTTAGTTAAAAAATAGACAAACATTTATTTTTAAATTGGATATACATATATTGATATGTTCATTAAAAAACAGTAAATGGAAATATAGCATTGTGTCAACAATATTATTCTCTGGTTAGTGAGATTAAAAAAGCACTTTTATTTTTTCTTGTATTTATAAGACAGTATGTGCATAATTGTTCAAAATAAATTCATTTCAGTATATAATATGTCAGTGAATATTAGAGTTGTGTAGTTTAGAGTTAAACATATGACAGAAATTACATATATTTGACAATGGTAGATAGAAAACTGAGTAATTCTCCATTTTATTCTTAATTAAGGCCTTTCATAAGAGGTCTTTATAGTGTTACTCGGTCCTATGGAATATAAGGGCAAGCAGCTGCCTCCAGAGGACAGTAAAAACTTATACATGAGTTCAAACATAATCTTAGAAATAATTTGAGCCTGAGTTCAGAGTATTAAAATTTCACAAAATGTCAAGCTGTTTTAGAACTGTCTTTTTAAATTCTTCGTATTTTGAATCATTAAAAAATACTGTAAAAAATCAAGACATAAATAAAAACAGCTTAACCAATCACAATTTCATTTGAACTACAATTCATGGTGTTATGGATTGGAAATAGGACATTTATCAGTCATAATAATTTAGGAGATAATTGTACTACATAGAAAGTTCGTTAGCTTGTTATAAATTCACTGAGATTTATCATGGAGATTTAACATCGTGACCCTCAATTTAAAGTTATTCAGGTATTTAGGCTTAGTATGCATTCCAGAGATTATTAATTATAAAAAGGATGGTTAAGTTTAATACATAGTTCATAGATTCTTAGTACCTCCCCCCTTGTATGTTGTTAAATTAATGAACACATGAATAAATAACGTATTTTACTCCTTTTTGAAAAACTGCTTTACTACACAGGATAAAAGAAGACAATGGCTTCTTTCTTTTTTGTCTACATTTTTCTAAGGCATACTTTATGTTCAATTTTTTGTTTGTTAAGCTTATGAACATCCCAGATAGAGAAAGAGGATTTATTTTCTTTGTGTCCTGTCTGTGTCCTACAAGAAAGGTGGTGAACTTTCATCTACATCAAGAAACACTTGAAGCCCATGCTTTACCTATGATAAAACAAACACATAACTAAAATAACCTTCTCAAAACCCATAGCAATTTCAGTTATTTAAAACAGTCAATGGATTGCTGCTTCAAAACAAAGTAAGGTCAGATCTACTTCAGATGTGGAATAGAACACACTATTGTTGGTTGTCATGAACCCTCCATGAAGGTGCACACACGAGTAGTGTCTTTCCACAATGTCGGCTTTATTCAATCATAAAGCAAAGTTAAATCACAATTATAGAGCAGGTTCAGGCTTCCAAACTCCGTGACAACTCACCATGTGATTAAATTAGTCTTCTTACACAGCACACAGAGCAGGGCAGAAGACAAGCCACACAAAAAGCAAGATAACAGAATGGTGCGGGAAGTGGAGGAACCAAACGCGGAGTCAGTCTGTGGGCGCGCCGTTGAGATAAGGCGTCGGTCGGTCCTGTCCGGCTCCGCTCTCGGCACTGACTGCTGATGTGCAAGCGGGGGAGGCCCTCGGTTCTGTTCGGAGATCAATCGGGCAGAGCCTTCGGGAGCAGTTGCCTTTTTTAAGTGGTCAGACATAGAGGGGTCAGGTCTGAAGAGTCTGACGGTTTGCTGCCAAAATCCTTCCCTTTTTAAAGGGATTTAATCAGTTTTGGGTCTCTGCAGACCTCCTCTGGTTCTGCTCCTTATCAGTTCTGGGGTGTCAGGTGACGCTGGTCCTGGTGATGTCACCTAGCTGCAGGACCTTAAGTGCTTGCGTCATTGCTTGACCCGGGCTCCTGCTTGACATGGAGACTTCGTTTTGCTCTCTACATGGGTCAAAGAGGAAGCTGCAACCTGTGGAGCATTCACACCAAATACAGCCAGTGGTGGCTTGGAGTTAGACATCAGGGAACAAGGTACCTGACAGGTAGCAAGAGTATCAGACTTTGAGTAAAATTAGAGCCTAAAATAGCTGACTGTCACCCACAGTGTATATAAAGCAGTGTACTTATAGACAGAGATGATAGCAGGAAAGAAGAAACTAAATAGACTTGGGTCTAGCCACCAGGCTCTGTAATTAAAATATAATGGCAGGGTGGAAATTTTGAGCTACTGATAGAAACCATGGCTTCTATCTAATTGGGTCTTGAGGAGACAAAGGGGAGGGAAACAATAAACACACACACATAAATTATAGAAGCAACAAAAAAATCCAAAAACTTTGTATAAACTATGTACATAAAAATAAGTCATAGCTCATTAATATATATATGTAAATCCTTGAGATAAAGTGGCAAATGCTATCAAAGAAAGACTAAGATGACACAACAGAATAGATAATTAGAATATAAATTCATTCTCAAAGAAATCAAGTATTAGCTATAGCTCAAAATGAATTTTTAACAAAAGATGCTTTACATTTTAAAAGATGTAAAGAAATAACCTACACAATAACGAAATAAGTTATTAATAAGAACATAGGAATATTAGACAAGAAAGCACACACACACAGACAAAATATTAGACAGCAACAAAAAAATCCAGATACATTTATTAAATAGAAGACAAACAAAATCAAATGTATTGGATAGGATAATTTATATATTGAACACAGTAGAGGGAGGCAATTTTAAGACAGTGCCTATAAAACACCAATAAATCAGCACAGAGAGTAAAACAGTTGAAGTATGAAGTTAAGAGATACTCATTGCGTGACTTTAACATATATGTAGTAGCATTTCAAAAAGAACTCTGAGAGAATGGTGGAGATGTAATAATTTGACACACTAGGACTGAGAAGTCTGCTTCTACATCTCGGGAGACTAGAAGTCCAAGACCAAGCTTCTGGCTGATTTTGTTTCCGGCAAGAGCTCTCTTCCTAATTTGTGGAGAATCATCCTCTCGGATGTGGTCTCCTCAGGGCACGCATCAGAAAGAGCAAGCTGGTCCTCTGGCGTGTCTTCTTAGAAGGACAGTAATCCCATTGACAGGGTCCCACCCTTGTGACCTCATTTAACCTTAACTGCTTCCTTATATACCCCATCTCTAAATATCGCCACAGTTAATGTTAGAGCTTCAGCATATGAATTTGGGGGGACATAATATTAAACAATTTTTGTTTAAAGAAGGGTTAAAATGAAAACACTGGCCATACAAAAATGAAATGAACAGTAAGAGGGAGAGACAATATAGTTTAGTAGGGAGATAAGTCTTGATGAAGTTCTTCTCTTAGAAATTGAGAGTGAATAGAAAATATCAAATAAATTTAGACATATAAAATTAAATAAATTAAAGATAGATAAACGTTCTATCTCCATATCAGGAGCCACAGGGCGGCTGAGTTAAAAACCATCAATAGTAAAAAGATAAACAGGAATATCACAATAGCAATAACAACAAAAGGAAAAAAAAATAATCTATAATTAAATGCATATACACTTTCTTCAGCGTTATCAGAAGTTAAAGAGAAAATCATAATGCAGCTTTGAAGTATTTAAACTGGACTGTACATAGAAGTACTGCATATCAAAACTTGTGGAATGAAAGCAAATAGCATTTGAGGAAAAATGCATAGCTTTAGGTACATTTATTCAAAAAATGTTAAAGGTGCGTGGGGGGCTCTGCCAGGTAAGCGCCTGCCTTCTGTTCAGGTCATGACCCAGGGTCCTGGGATAGAGCCCTGCATCGGGCTCCCTGCTCAGCAGGGGGCCTGCTTCTCCCTCTCCCTCTCCCCCTCCCCCATGCTTGTGCTCTCTCTCTCTCTCAAATAAATAAATAAAATCTTTAAAATAAAATTATATCCCTGACTTGTAAAACAAAAAAGTAAACAAATACATTAAACACATTAAACAACATTTTAACACTTGGAAAAGAAAATGAAAAATAAGTAGCATTAAGGTAGGAAACATTTTTTTTAAGAGAAAAATAGAATATATGAATAACCAAAGGCTGGCAAATTGTATCATATCAAAAGTGAAATTTATCAAACTGAATACTATATAAGTGCTAAAAAAACAAAAAAAACAGCCTAAGAAAAGTTTAAAGTGTCAGTAACAGAATAAACATATATTTAAAAACCTCCAATGGAAGAAAATATTAGAATACATGCAAATGCTATTAATAATGCATTCCCAAAGAAAGAACTATAAAAGGTCAATAGATACGAGGAATGACTGCAATCATAGAAACAAAACATAAAACCTTGAGATATAGAGAGGATATAGAGAAATGGGAATTCTTACACACTCCTGGTGAACAAACACGTCAAACAATTTGGTCAAGTATAAAAAATGTTTAAATATAACACTGTGATAAAATATATGTAGCCAATATACTATATTGCTCAGAAAAATTGTTTTGAGAAGCAAGCTATTGATAAAAACAATTTTTGTGCAGGGGCGCCTGGGTGGTTCAGTCGTTAAGCGTCTGCCTTGGGCTCAGGTCATGATCTCAGGGTCCTGGGATCGAGCCCCACGTTGGGCTCCCTGCTCAGCAGGAAGCCTGCTTCTCCCTCTCCCACTCCCACTGCTTGTGTTCCTGCTCTTGCTAACTCTCTCTCTCTCTCTGTCAAATAAACAAATAAAATCTTAAAAAAAAAAAACAATTTTTGTGCAGTAATTAAAAATACAAGAGCCCTTCCAAATGCTAAGAACTAAAACCACTTGCATCCACATAATGAAATTGAAGAACTGAGGTTGTTTGTGTCAATGTAACTTAATTTTTAGTTCTTGGAAATCCCTATCCAGGCAGATAAAACCATAAATCAATAAATAATTTCACTCATTGCTTTACAAAATTTCTGCAAGCCCATCTATCTTAGAAAGAGTTTGTTCATTTGGGTAAAATCTCTTCTGCTCAAACAGCTCTCTTAGACAATATTTTACTTATAGACTTCTTTAAGAGTGTAGGCCCTCTGTGTCCATTAATCCTACATAATTATGTCATAAATTTTGTCCAATATCAATCAATTCTCCACCTTGCAAAATCCACTCAATAAATCAGAAGCTCTGAAGGTGAGGCTCTGAGGACATTAGTTGTTAAAGCACATTTAATTATTCTGAATGCAACAGTTTAAAAGCTACTAGAATTAAAAAGAATTCCTCATTTCAATAAGTGTATAATTTGAGGGGCACCTGGGTGGCTCAGTTGGTTAAGCGACTGCCTTCGGCTCAGGTCATGATCCTGGAGTCCCAGGATCGAGTCCCGCATCGGGCTCCCTGCTGTCAGCAGGGAGTCTGCTTCTCCCTCTGACCCTCCCCCCTCATGCTCTCTCTCTTTCTATCTCATTCTCTCTCTCTCAAATAAATAAATAAAATCTTTAAAAAAAAAATAAGTGTATAATTTGAGAGTAAACTACAATGTGTAGAGTGCATGAAGAGGAATTACATAGGCACTAAACATAATGTGAATGCCATGGGAGGAGCATCCGACATACTTTTTATCATATCTTTGAATTGTTCTCAAATCCCATTTACCTTGACTTGCTAATTAGTGGTTTTTCATGCTGTTAGTTGGTAGCTCCGAAAGATACCTATGGTTATATTATGCATATCCCCAGAGTAACATTTGGAATATAATCACATTTTTGTTTTATTTCCTTTCTCTTAAGCTATGATTTATTTGAGGAAGGAATCTTGCCAAATTCATCATCTCTACTATCCTCATGTTTGGCACATCATATATGATTCATATTTGTTAAATGAATGGACATGAATGAAAAGTTTGCATGATTCCTCTGTAATCTGAGCGTCATATATTTTAAATGATTTATGTTTATTTACCTTAAAAGTTAGCTTTAAAATGGTTCACATGCTTCAGTGATTTTCATTTCTTAGCTGTGGAAAATCAGAGGTAACTAAAACAGTCTCTAAAGAATATAGCTGTAGCTGTTTTTAAAAAAGAGATACTTCCATGAGTATTTTATAGTTTTCTGAGTACAGATCCTTTGCCACTTGGTTAGATTTATTCCTAGGTATCTTATGGTTTTGGGTGCAATTGTAAATGGGATCGACTCCTTAATTTCTCTTTCTTCTGACTTGTTGTTGGTGTATAGGAATGCCACTGACTTCTGTCTATTGATTTTATATCCTGCCACTTTACTGAATTCCTGTATGAGTTCTAGCAGTTTTGGGGTGGAGTCTTAAGGGTTTTCCACATAAAGTATCATATCATCTGCAAAGAGTGAGAGTTTGACTTCTTTGCCGATTTGCATGCCTTTGATTTCTTTTTGTTGTCTGATTGCTGTGTCTAGGACTTCTAATACTATGTTGAATAGCAGTGGTGATAGTGGACATCCCTGCCGCATTCCTGACCTTAGGGGGGGAGCTCTCAGTTTTTCCCCATTGAGAATGATATTCGCTGTGGGTTTTTCGTAGATGGCTTTTATGATATTGAGGTATGTACCCTCTATGCCTATACTCTGAAGAGTTTAGATCAAGAAAGGATGCTGTACTGTTTCAAATGCTTTTTCTGCATCTATTGAGAGGATCATATGGTTCTTTTTCTTTCTCTTGTTAATGTATTGTATCACCTTGATTGATTTGCGGATGTTGAACCAACCTTGCAGCCCAGGGATAAATCCCACTTAGTCGTGGTGAATAATCCTTTTCATTTTAAAATGTCAGTTAAAATTTCTTGCCCTTTTGAATGACAAGAAAGCCTCGTTTTCCGATGCAACTTGCCTTTCCATAAGAACAATTAATAATGAAATAAGGTTCCAGATATGCTTGATTCCAGTTTTCAAGGGATTATCTTGCTGCTTCGTATTTTGAGAAATGATTCTCAAGAAAGAACTGGTGAGTTTATTTCACAATATCTCGATGTGGACCCTAACATAATTAAAAAAAAAAAAAAAACAAACCTTTGTCTTAATTACTTAATTAAATTATTAAATACATGCAAAGAACAGTGTTTGGCAAATGGGAATCCTTTTTGGGTATTATTATGGTTTGTAACAGTAACGATATTTATCATATTTCAGATAACATTGCGGGTTTTTTGAGTTTTAAAAAGCAATGCTCAATTGTTGTCTATGTTGCAAAATTATATATGATGAAATTATCTTCCCATTACATTTGATTATAAAAGTAAATATGTGTTTCTTTTAGAAAATTTCAGGAGATAAATGAATTTTATAAGGAAATATTACTTATGTACTGAAACTAGATCAAACAATTAATGCAAAGATTTACGTTTGACAAAATATTCTGAATATGTTTTAACGAAAGAACATAATACCCTTCTCAAATGACACATGACCATATCTATAAATTAGATGCATTCTAAAGTACTCTTTTCTCTACCTCCTAGCTCTCATAGCTTTGTTAATGAGAAAAGGAATGATACATCAAATGGTCTTGCGGGAACTTAGATGTTTATTTTATTGCAAGTTATTTGAGTGGTAATTTTATATTTATTTGATGAACCTCCACAATTAACATCTAACATCTTAAGAAAGCTTTCTAAAGGCTCAATATGATATTTTCTGTTAACTGTTCTTTGCTTAGTAGCAGCTCAATAAACTTTTTCAAATAAGTCATCTGTGGACTCAAGATATTTTATGAAAATGTTGTGAAATGTGACAGTTACAGTGTTAGACTGTCCCTCTACCTTTTCCTAGAAACAGATTAGAAGTCAATCACATATTGGTCAGAAAATAAACAATACAAAAGAGCAAATCAGGGCAAAAGAACATTACACATTCTCTGTTTTATTTTGCAACTTGTTTTTAAGATTGTCTTTTTCTCTAGACCTTATTATGTAATTTCTTTAGACAAAATTATACTATTTGGAAATAGAGTAGATGGGGCAAATAATTTCTGAGACTTTAATTTATATATACAAACCAATACAAATCCTTTCCCACCATTATAGTTAGGCATCTGATGGCAAGTTTAATACATTTCTCTTGAAAAATGTGATCAATAATTTCTAATTGTCGAATTCAAAGAATTATTATCCATATATTTGTTACTTTAGATGGTAATTCCTTTAAAACTTTCTCCTTTCTTGAATTTTTTAAACAACACTATTTTTTTCATCCTACCAACTGTTCGGTAACTCAGGCACTTTTGGATTTTATCCTTATTCCCCAATATTTAATTAATATTTATAATCTTTAAAATTTATATTTGGCCTTTTGTTTTCCTGTTCTCCAGTTTTTCCTTTAATACTGTGTGATCTCATTGATTTATACAAATATAACAACCATTCTAAACTTGATCTCTTGTATAGACCTATGTGTAATTGAGAGCTCCTGTCTTCCTCTCTATGGATGATGAAATCCATCTTAAACAGTAATTTAAATAAAATAATGTCAACGATTTACTAGGACATAAGAATATGTTAATAAAGCCTCTGTTACTCAACATGTTTGGTAAATATTCAATAATAATTGTTGATGGTGATCACGATGGGCACTGGGAGAAAAGATTGGTACATATATAAATTTACTATTGTTCTGCAACATTAGGCCCATCCACATAATCCAGGATAATCTCCCCACATCAATAGCATTAATTTAATCATATCTACAAGTTCCTTTTGCAATGTAAGGTAACATATTCACAGGTTTCAGGGTTTAAGTGCATACGTTTTTGGAAGGGCATTATGCAGCCTACTGCTGTGTGCTCACTTGCCCTTAAATACCCACATTCATCTCATATGCAAAATACATTCACCCCAAGGTCCCCAGAAGTCTAAACCAATTATAGAATAACTCAATTCCAAATTTCATATAAGTCTTACCAGCTCGAAAGTTCCAAATTCTATCATCTAAATCATCTAAATCAAATATGGGTGAGATGCTGGGTGTGATCTATGCTGGTCAAAATTCCTTGCCAAATATATACCTGGGAAACGAAAAATCAGTAGATCTACTCCCAAAATGCAAGAGTGATAGGCATAGGGCACCAGGTATAGTTCCTTTCAAAAGGAAGAAATTGAGAGTCACCAGTTCCAAGCAAATTCAAAATTTAACTGTACACACTCCATTAAGTTTCAAGGATTGGGAATAGTCCATTTGGCTTTGGGCTCTACCCTCTGATCCCTCAGCTCTGTGTCTGGACCCTCAGTTCTACCTTATGAGTCAGGCTTCTTTTTTCATGAAGGGTAACATGTGTTTGCAGTTGAGTGGTTTTATCAATCTGTCTCCTGCCAGTAGAATTTCGGGAATCTCACAGCCTTTGTTCCCTCTCCTTCCTTCCATCACCACGGTGTCCTCTTTCTTTGCCTCTAACTCAACTGCCTCATTCTTATAAGGCCACTTATGATTACATGGTACCCATGTGGATTATATGGTTTGTCTCCCCATCTCAAGATCCTTAACTTAATCACATCTGCAAAGTCATTTTCCCATATAAGGTAACAAATTTACAGGTCTGGGGATTAGGATATGCATGCCTTGGAGTAAGAGAGACATTATTCAACCTATCATATCACATTTCAAATATGATGTATCCATGAAGAGATATAATGACATAAGTTATGATCCATTATATACATATAATAATTATATGTATATATTAAAATATGAGCACATATGTAGATAAAATGAGAATCATTTATGTTATATAATAATTATGATTATTAAGTGGTAAGTATAGGGCATCTAATTATATTCCCTCCAAATCTTCTTGATGTTAAATAGTTCTAATTGCATTGTCTTCAGAAATAAATTGTTCTTTTATTTTTTTCCCCAAAGTGTTCCATGTATTTTCCAATTAAAGTTCTATGGATATTATAAGGACTGTAAAAACTCATAATTTGACAAAGATTGTTAATTTTGGCTTTATAAAATGAAGGAAACAGTGTTTTAAATGCTCTAGACATTAATTTTGATTGTTTAAAAACTGTTGACAATGCTTTTATTCAGTTATTAGATATTCTGTCTATTTTAATTACTGTCATTTTGTAGTTTGCTATGCATAGCCTTATTATTTTAGTTGTGAAATTATCTGCATACTTCCCATTAGGTCAGTTAATGAACTTACATTTTCTAGAATTTAAGCATATGTTTCTTAGTGAAATTTTTCCAATTATACTGATGATCATTTTCAAAGCTTTGCAGAGGCAACTTGTTTTAAGGCATTAAAAAAGTGACTCTCTGTCCATGAACTAATTAATCCCTTTATCACTTCAGCAGATCTCATGACGTTTCATTAATTTACCCAAAATTGACTATAAGTAGAGAATATAGCTTATCATCTACATTCATTGGTTCAACTACAGAACCAGGAACTAATATTTCTGTTAAAAAATATTTCTTAGGGTTGCAACTACAATGAAAGAGTGGAAACTCTCACAGCCCTCAATGTCACTAATCATCAAGGAAATGCAAATCAAAACCACAATGAGATATCACCTCACACCTGTTAGGATTATTGTCAAGAAGACAAGGGATAACAAGTGTTGGCAAGAATGTAGAGAAAAGGGAACTCTTGCACAGTCTTGGGATTGTAATATTGTGCAGCTGCTTTGGAAAACAGTGAGGAGATTCCTCAAAAGTTTAAAAATCGAACTACCACATGATCCAGTAATCCTTCTTGTGGCATATACTCAAAGGACATGAAATCAGAACCTTGAAATGATAACTGTACCCCCATGTTCACTGCAGCTTTATTCACAGTAGCTAAGATATTGAAACAATCTAAGTTTCCATCAACATATGAAGGGATAAAGAAAATGTAGTGTACATGTATAATAGAATGTTATTCATCCATAAAAAAGAACTTACCATTTATTTATAATAACATTGATGAGCCCTTAGGACATTGTGCTAAGTGAAATAAACCAGACACAGAAAGAAAAAAACTTCATGATCTCACATATATGTAAAATCTAAAAATGTCAAATATGCAGATGTAGAGAATAAAACAGTAGTTACCAGGGGCAGAGAGGTGGGGAAATAGGGAGATGCTGATCAAACAGCACAAAGTTTTATTTATGTAGAATGAATAAGTCTAGAAATTTAGTACAGCATAATGACTATTGTCAATAATTCTGATTTGAATACTGGAAATTTGTTAAGAGAATAGATTTTAGGTGCTCTCACCACAATAACAATTAAAAAAAGGGTAACTATGTGAAGTGATGGAAATATTAATTCACTACATATATGTACAGCAAATCATCATTTGTGTATGTATGTACTTTCACTGTATATGTACATCAAATCATCATGTGTACCCCTTAAATATACATATTTTTATTAAAAATGCCGTACTTTGCAAAAATTATTATTTTAATTAAACATTTTAAGTATATAATGGATTTCTATTTTTAAGAAATCAATGATTTACATGTATCTTAAAATTTATTGTATATGAACAGATAGCATATGTTTACAGAGAAAAAACTCTGGCTTTAATTTTTCTACTTTGTTTAAATACTACTATTATCTTGTCTTCTATTTTATTCATTTCTGAAGATATAAACCAATTACCTAATTGAATATTGAAAAAATATTTGCTAAAACTTCTAGTATTCCTATCATCTAATAATTTGGATGTAGAAAGTAAAATTTTTTTAAAGATTTATTTATTTATTTATTTATTTGACCCACACACACACAGACACACACACACACACAGAGAGAGAGAAAGAGAGAGAACACAAGGCAGGCAGAAGGGGAGGCAGGCTCCCCGCCGAGCAAGGAGCCCAATGTGGGACTCGATCCCAGGACCCTGGGATCATGACCTGAGCCATAGGAAGATGGTTAACCATCTGAGCCACCCAGGTGTCCCAAAAGTAAAATTTAAAAATAAGCTGTCTTTTGCCATAAACTATGATCTCATTACTGGTATTTGTCTAAATATTCTGTACTTAAGATTTTAATCTTACTTGAAGAAATTGCTATTAGATTTGAAAGTATTAGTAAAACTCGGAAGGCAATTATGTTTTCCTTAAATGATAAGCTGTGAAGTAATAATCACACTAAAATATTTTTAAGATGTTCACTCTATTAGACAGAGAAGAAAAATCAAAGAGTATACCAAAGTATACCAGAAAGATTGAGATAAATGACAGAGGAAGTAGAAAAAATATATAACTGTACTACTTTTAAAATATATTTTAAATGATAGCTTATCATTTCCAATATTGACAATTTGAGATTCTAGAATATTTAAAGAATTGAAGTAGTATCAAATAGATTGTACAGCTTCAAATTTTTTCAGAGTAAAACTTATCTAAGGAAACAGACAATACTGAAAAAAATCAAAATACAAAAAAAAAAGAAGTCTTACAAATATTTAAATAAAATGAGCAAATAAAATTACCTTCTTACAAAAAGTTAGAAATAAAACACTTTCTCAGAGATAGCTTTTGATTCAGTGGGAAAATAAAAGTGGTTTATTATTTTTTTTTTTAAGATTTTATTTATTTATTTGAGAGAGGGAAAGAGAGCACAGAGGGAGAGTAAGAGGGGGAAGCAGGCTCCCCAGTGAGCAGGGAGCTAGCCAACGCAGGGCTCAATCTTAGGACACCGAAATCATGACCTGAGCCGAAGTCAGACGCTTAACCAACTGAGCCACCCAGGTGTCCCCATAAAAGTGGCTTCAACAAGATATTTGGAAAATACCTATCATGAGAAAAGTACACAGAAAAATCTTTATGAATTGACACAATCTATACTTGGAGGATAGCACATTGCTTTGTAATTCCATTACTTAAACAATAAAAATACACTAATCATTTCGCTCAAAAAGCTAAAAGTTACAACAAAGCAAACCTAGGGAAAGGAGAAAAATTAATTCAGATGGATTTAGAAGAAAATAAGAAAACAAAAGTCAGAGAATAGACATGGGAGAAAAACGGGGCTCTTCTTTTAATTGAATGGATCCCATGCTAATATTACAAAAATTATTTTCAGCATAAAACTGAAAGCCTTCCATGAATCACTGTAATCTGCTGTTCTGCAATGGGGAATGAGGTTCCCAGAAAAGAGATTCCCATTCTCCATGACTGGCCCACATGGTCCATTTTGAAGTTTTATGGGATATCAATAAGGTTTGTCAGAATTCCCTCTACTTTCTTCCTGAGATAGGTCACTGTTATTTCAGGTAAGAAAATTATATTTAACTCTTGCTAACTTTTCCTGATTCATTCATTTATTTTACAGCCAGCCAAATTATTTGAAATCCTTGGAGGATATATTTTGCTCTGATTCCAACTTTTAACTAAAGTGGTTTTGGTTATCATTGGTGTTTTGTGTTTATTAATAAATGGTGGTGAATGTGAAATCTTTTCCTTATGCTGTTTGGTGCGGTCCTTCCCAGAAAAACCTGCAGTGTGGATTTAGTAAAATTAATTATACAATTTAGGAAAAAAGAAGAATCTTTCTTCAAAATCAGTATAATTTGACTAGGAACTCATCCTTAAATCCATAGACACTCAAGTTCCGTCAATCCTCAAATTTTGTTCAAGTCACCTCCAAATTGTATGTCTGATGCATCTTCATTTTTCTCTCTCCACAATTTTAGTAAAAGTGACTATCATTGCTTGTTTAGGTGAGCACAGGCTTCCTATCTGGCTTCCCTCCTTTCTTTCTCCCACCTCTCCAATTAGCAGAGAGAAAAATCTTTTTTACAAATGAAATTATGCTATTCCCAGCTTAAAGTCAATGATTTTTCATTATGCTTAGAAAGTACTTGAAGCCTTTTCCCAGGACCTATAAATCCTTACTAGCCCACTTAGCTGACTTCATCTCTGAGAACCCCCTAACTCCTTCACCCTCTTATTATGATCACAATAGCTTTTGGCAATTACAAGAACAAACATGCCACATTCCCCCTATTGCAAAACTGTTGCATTCATTATTCACTATTTCCCCCTGTTACCTGGCGTTCCTGGAGCCTAGCAACCTGAAGGTCTCAGCTGAAATGTTATCCTTCCTGGAAGTCATCCTCTTTGTTTTTCTGTGTCACAGAATCATAGCATTTCCTTCATAGCACTTAAATAATCTATATTTATTTGAGTCACTTGTTGTATTATTTTCTGTTTCCTACACTAAAGTATAATTATATTACAGCAGGCATTCTGTTTGTCCTTCTCAATATATTACCCAGAGTGTGAGGCATCAAGTCTGGTGTTTATGTAAATGTTGAATAAATAAGTGAAGAGTGAAAAGATGTTAAGTTTTGTGTTTTTTTGTTTGTTTTTTTTTTTTGTTTTGTTTTTGCACTTTGCAATACATCTTACACTGGAAAATACATGTCTCTTTCATGTATAAAAGAGAGATGAGCCATTAGGCAGGAAACAAATATATTTTGAGTCTGGAGCAGAACCCCAGAGACAGAGTAACAAAATTAGCAAAAGATAGAAAGCAAACAAACAAGCTTCTCCTTTCCTATTTGGGTGCAATAAATCTATTCTATGGCCAAATGTGACCTAGGACTGTTTGAAAATGATTGTATATTTTTACACTATTCAAAGTTTTAATAAAACTTCTTCAGCAGATTTATGCAGATATTAGATAGACATTAAATTACAAAGGTCCCCAATGTTAATAACCATTATATTAGTCTTAAGCATATTCTTTTGTAGAGGAGGCAAAATTTCCCTCCACCCTCTTATAGTTTTTCTGCCTAGCCTGAGAATTAAACTGATATAAAACAGATAAACGAGAGAAAGGCATGCAAATGCATTTAAGTTCTACATGAAATGAGAGCCTCTATAAGGAATGAAGACCCAACGAAGCAGCAAAACTGGTGGCTTTTACACTAGGTTGAACAAAAAGAAGCATTTGTGGGAAAGTAACTCAAATATATGGGAGGCCAATGAAAATTAAATATTTTAACGAAGCCTGTTCTACAGAATTTTCTTAGTTTCAACTCCCTGTCAAAGACTTTCTTTTCTTTTCTTTTTTTTTCCTCAAACTCTGTTACTCCATTGCCTGATTATGATGACAAGTGATCTCCACGCTGATCCAGAGATAAAGGTTTATCATGAATGTATATTCTCACATGGTTTTGATTTCTAAAGGATCTGTGCAGACTTCAGTTACATAAACAGAATGATAATCTTTAGCTATTCATTTAAAGTCCTAACATCAAACCATTTTCTCAGACCTCAAAAAATGTTAAAAATATCGTCATTTATATTTTAAATTCTCTCTCTCTTCTGTTTATCTTTTACTGGCTGATAGAACTCACTTTGTTGAACAGCCAAATACCTTTTTTTTAAAATGAAAATCAAGCAGTTTAAATAGTTCAGAAGCTTAGTAAAGCCAGAGACTTGTTAATTTATTTTTAAATATGTTTTTAATATTTTTTAAAGGAATAGGCCCCTTTTGGGTTTTTCTCCTGGTTAGATTAAAACTATTTCAATAAAAGACAGAATGAAAAAAAAAAACAAAAAAAAACAACTTTGGAAACCTTTATGATGTAATCAAAGTGAACAGTAATAGAAATGAAACTGGATAATTAAAAGAACAAGGCACGCTGATATATGACATTTTATTTCTCATTTTGAAGTTTGCTATCAGGTATGCAAGATAAATAGTTATAGATGATAAGTGAATGAAAAAGTAGGCAGTAGCATACTAGAGGGTAGTTCCAGATAGTAAACAGACCTCTGATGTTCCATTTACGTCTGATGGCTTTGTGGTTATTACTTGAAAGGAGAAATTACTGACTCACGCATGTCAGATTCAGTCTTGGTTTAAATCAGGATAATATTTGTGTAGTCTTTGGAGGAAAATCTTATATTTTTGGGGCGCCTGGGTGGCTCAGTCGTTAAGCGTCTGCCTTCGGCTCAGGTCATGATCCCAGGGTCCTGGGATCGAGCCCCACGTCGGGCTCCCTGCTCTGCAGGAAGCCTGCTTCTCCCTCTCCCACTCCCCCTGCTTGTGTTCCCTCTCTCGCTGTGTCTCTCTCTGTCAAATAAATAAACAAAATCTTTAAAAAAAAAAAAAAAGAAAAGAAAATCTTATATTTTCAAAATTACTATACTGGTACCTTTTATAGTGTCTGATAAAGGAATATAATTAACAAAATTACTTCTATTTTATAAGATTTACAAGAGCAAGATTTGTAAAGAATGTATGTCAGAGAACCTTCCACTGGTACAAATGTATTAATGGAAATGTACCGTATGCAAATTCATTCTCCTACATTACACATTTAGAAAACAGAAGAAACTTCTTGAGAAGACAAAATTAACCACAATGTTTTTATCTAGTTAGAAGAATAAACCTTTGGGCGCCTGGGTGGCTCAGTCGTTAAGCGTCTGCCTTCGGCTCAGGTCATGATCCCGGGGTCCTGGGATCGAGTCCCACATCGGGCTCCCCGCTCTGCGGGAAGCCTGCTTCTCCCTCTCCCACTCCCCCTGCTTGTGTTCCTGCTCTCGCTATGTCTCTCTCTGTCAAGAAAATAAATAAAATCTTTAAAAAAAAAAAAAAAAAAAAATAGAAGAATAAACCTTTAGCATTTAAATTTTGCACCATTCATTTAATCTATATAATTTTTGTTTTTGTTTTTGTTGTTTTAGGAAACAAAATGTGTTCACCTAATTTGTAAAGGTATTCACTAGCTTTTTTAAATGATGCCACCATTTAGTAAAGATAAAAACCTTGGAGTTATTCTTAAATTATCTCTTCACGTCAAGCCCCCCACCTAGTTTATCAGTGAAGCATTTTAGCTCTACTTTCAAACACACATCTTATCACATATCATAAGAAAGAGGTAATGTGAGGTTATATCTGGCATATTACTTTAAGATTTTTTTACATTCAAACTAGAAAACTAAATCTCTTTTATATTGAGTTTTTAAAAAATCTACCTCATAAAAATAAGAACATTGTGATTGTCTGGAAGAGCATATAATATTAATCACACTGGAAATCCAGAAATAATCCATCTTGTTAAAATCGCCATCATTTCTCCCACAGACTACAGAAATAACTTTTTAAAACTATTCTCATTGCTATCAGTTTTGCCCATAATGCTTCTCCCTTGCTCCAGCTGATTTTCAAGGAGAGCTACAATGATACAGAAAATAATAATCTCTATGCATTTGTTAAAACCCATAGAACCTGTACATTATAAAGAGTGAAATATACTCACACAATTTTTTTTTAAAAATCAACCCAGATATCAGAGGACCCCAGGAAGAAATGCAGACTGTGACAACTGAATCTAGCTGTGTTACAAATGTATGGCATAAATGCACCAAAGGAGAGGGGGAACGAGGAAAAAGGGAGCTAATTTAAGCAACTTTGGAAAAGAACATTTTGAATAAT
Source organism: Halichoerus grypus (assembly GCF_964656455.1). NCBI lineage: Eukaryota > Metazoa > Chordata > Mammalia > Carnivora > Phocidae > Halichoerus > Halichoerus grypus. The sequence goes on along the minus strand of NW_027555040.1, from coordinate 26,978 downwards.
GTACAATTGAAAACAAAGAACATAAAGACTATACTTCAATCAGTTGATTTGTTTCTATAGGTGTAGGGATTAACAATTCTGCAACTACTTTACATGAATATTAGAGTTGAAGGACTAAATTGTTGACACTAGGAGCCCCGTTTTTCTCTGTCCAGGAAAGAAGTTATAAATATTAAAGGAGGCTAGATAAATGCAGGTGCATGAACCCTGTGGTACTGGATTAAGCTTGGAAGTATTGGTGGGAATTTATGTTTCTTTTCCTATAGACATAGACAGAAGGAGAAGTAACTATAACCACGTGTGTAGACATGGGTGGTGTGTGTACATATATTTCTTAGCTCGGTGTACCAAGATGGCCTAGAAACAGAACGAGTCCAGCATTAGTGAGCACACCTAGCATTCTTATCCCAATGTCTAAACCCAATTCTTCAGGAAAAGGAACCTGGGATCGCTGGAGAAATGGCTGATTCTAAGGCTGTGGTAGGAGAAATAGAAGATGAGCCTGTGGCATGTTGTAGTGGCAGGAAAGTAAAAGGGACAGGGCCACATTGAAGGGACACAGGATCCAAGTGGAAAACTCTCCTGGTAGCTAAGTCTGGAATAATCTGAGCAACGATGTAAATAATAATAGCATTGGACTATAACCCAAAGAATAAAATACATATCTATGAACCCATCTAGATAAATAAATGACTTAATAGATAAATAAATGCAGGAGAAGGCACAGGTTTTCCTTAATGAATTCTAAATAATAAATTTAGAAGAAATGAAGAAATAGAAGATCATCGTTAGAGGAACGTAGTAACGTAATTTCTACAGGCAACATTTGCAGGTACGTGCTAATATTGATGGACAAAACTTGAAGGAGAAACAGCATCTTGGCATAGCCTTGAAGTATCACCCCCAAAACATTTACTAAACATTGTGGTGGTTTAAAAATATCTAGAAATTCTTTGATACTCCCTCCAGAGAAGTGGAGCTCAATGTTACTTCCTTTTGGCAAGGAGTGGATTTAGTTACTCAGGTCTAATAACTAGAGTACAGAAAGGGGAAGAAATATCATACAGAAACCTGACGCCAGCTTCTGCATGGGATCAAGGTTAACATCACCAGTACTAAGTCATGTTGATATCATGCCATCCTTCCCCAGATGATATCATGAGAGGGACATTTCGTTCCTCTGGTATCCATTCTTCCCCCAAATCCATAAATGCAGTCCAATCATGATAAACATCACACAAGCCCAAATCAAGAAATATTTTTTCATGATACCTGAGCAGTCATGAATATCGAGGGAAGAAATCGTCACGGGCCAAGGAACGGTTAGGAGACATGATGACATGACATCCCGAATTAGCTACTTGAACAGAAAAGGACATAAGTGGAAAAATTGTTGAATCCCAAATAATCATTTAATAGTATTGTGATATTGTTTATTTCTTAATTCTGTTCAATGTAGCATGGTTACATATGGTGTTCATAGGAGAAGTTAAATGAAGGACGTATGGGAAGTCCCTGAACTATCTTTATGGCTTTTCAGTACCTCAAATATTATTTCAAATTTAAAAAGTTAAAATAACATTAGTAATATTTACAATGCTTCCTGCTAACACTCTACCATAGCAGCCCGCCGCATTCACAATGACTTCTAATCTCACTATCTTCGCCTACATAGCCTTAGTTTCTAGCCCTTGTGCGGTGAAATTTACCACCTTCCTTTCTTTACTCCTGCATACTCGTTGCAAGCACCTTCTTTGCTCTTTGTTCCTATCTTAAGGCTTTGAAAATACCTGTTCTTGAATATAAATTATCTGCTGAGTACCTTGCCTTCAGATAACATCAATGTATTCCTTCTCTATCCTTCAGCTTTGTTTTGAATCTTTTTTAAGCGATAAAATTACATAATGAGCCAGCTGAATTTTAAAAATCAGTTGGATTTTATATTATCTTGATATTAAATTACTCCTCCTAATTTGTCATTTGCACAAAAAAACTTAGGATATAATCAATTTAATTAAAATATAGTTTTCACATTTAATGTCAAAAATGTCTGTGTGATGATGACTTATAAAACTATTTCAGAACACAACTGAATTGATTATATGTGTCTTTTGTAACATCCTAAAACATCTACTCAACTATACGATTTAAAATAGATTTTTTTTAAATGGATAAAATGTAGCTCAGTCTACTGGGGGCTCTTTATTTTACAGACGAAGAAACAGATGCCCAAAACAGAGTTTGTGGCAATTTGCAAGAGTCCCAGGGCTTACATTTAGCTCCCTAGATTGTCAAGCTAATTTACGATTGACAAATTCCCCCAGCTTCTTTTATATATCAACTTCTTTATAAGTATAAACTACACAGTATACAAATTTTGCATTCAGGGGATCAGGAATGAAAAAATATTGACAGCGTAAAAGTCATAGTAGGTCATGTTTCACAAAGAGGTAGGACTAATCTATATCAGGCACTTTTTTTTTTTTTTTTTTTGAGATAAATGAGTATAAGTATTTCAGCCAAGAATTTCACTTAAGTAAGATACCCCTTTCCATGAACACTTAAAAGTATTCATGAAATACTAGAAATGATAAAATTGATATCTAAGTATATGACAAATCTTAGTATTGATTGAACACAGAAGCAATGACTGCTTCTTTCAAATATTAATAACTTCTTTATTGCACATTAAAATCCCATCACATGAATTTATTATTTAAAACTCCAGTAAATTTAATATTATCTCTAAAGCAACTATTATAGAGACTTAATGGATTTCTTAATTAGGATATAGCATTAATGGTTATAGAACTACAATTTAAATGGAAGGTTTGAGAAACAGCCAAAGTCTGAAGAAATTATTCAAGCAATGATTTTATTAAAACAAGAAAAGTGGATGGAAGCTTTATTTAAAATGTTAAAAGAAAATGTACAAATCATACACTTCATTTAGTCATTATAATGTTTTCCATGAGGATTGATATGTATTGTTACCTTCTAAATATATATTCTATTTTACTTTAATATCCTGGAAGTTACCTAATTCATATTGCTATTTAATTGGAGTTTATTGATTTTACAGAAAAATTAAAGTGCATTTTCTATGATACTTGGCAAATTTGTTTGTACATCTGAAATTTCTTTCATAATTTTACTTACTTGGATACAGATTTTCATTATAAATGTATCACTGCATTAAGAATTCATCTGGATAAATTTATTTAGAAAAAAAATGTTATCTGTAACTGATAAAAGTTGATATGATCAAAATTATTTAATATTTTTTAAATTTAGTAATAGAGTTTAATATTTGACTTCAAACAACATAATTTGATTCAAACACAAATTATCTACAGCTATTTTTAATCCATTATTATGTATGTTAATAATACACTAATTAGTTTTAGGATTCTTTATTAGATAACAATCCTCCCATATCCTTTACTAGTCTCTGGATAGTTAAGATACTTTGTTCCAAGGAATAGCAAATCATTTTTAAAGAGCAGAAGTAGAAAATGAAATTGAGCACAGGGGATCAAGAGTATCTTAGGGAACCAAGAAATGCCACCAGGATTCTTATGAGTTGGCACTTAGGAACAGGGGAATTTTCAGGAATTTGAGAGACATTTATTCTTTGTCTGACTTGCTTATGTTTAACTTACATGGACTCACATCTCTGCTTTTTTGTGTCTCTAATTCATTCTCCTCTCTCTGTAAACTGAATTTTTACCTCTTTAAAATTCCTGTTGAAAACATGACAACTTCACCATTCCAGAATTCCAAGTTGTCAAGTAAATAAAAATGATTAAAATGAATTATTTTTCCCAATTCCGAATTCTGGCAAAAAGAATCTGATTGTCCTGACCTGGATCAGTGTCCTTCTGGTACAATTAACTATGGTCTGGGGTTTAGAGCCTGTAATATAAATGGATGAGTCAATATCCAGTCCTGTTTAAGCAAGTATAAGATCAGGAAAGCAGAAGTCACAGAAATGCTCAGAAGGTATAAACCACATGGAGAGAATTAACTATCTCTCCTAAGTGAAACTGGGAAAACATTTATGCTTATTAGACTTAATTCTTCATCAATGTTGAGTTGGCACTATAAAATTTTTTTTAAAGATTTTATTTATTTATTTGACAGAAAGAGAGAGCACAAGCAGAGGGAGCGGCAGAGGGAGAGGGAGAAGCAGGCCCCCCACAGGGAAGGGGGAGCCCGATACGGGACTCGATTCCAGGACCCCAGGACCATGACCCGAGCCGAAGGCAGTCGCTCAACCAACTGAGCCACTCAGGCGCCCCTTAAAATTTAAATAGTATAAAATAATCATACAATTTTAGTGATTTATACTTAACATATTTAAATGCTCATAACAATATATAGCTGGAATCTTTTCTGGTGGAGGCGAGAATTCTTTTGGATGGAGCCTAAATTCAACACTATATTTTTAAATGTTTAATGTATTCCTACAGCTGCTAGAATATATACTAATTCTTAAAGACTTGCCAGTTTATCTCTTATTTCTAGATAGATATAAGCACACCTTTTAACCTCCAACAGAATTCATCAAGTCTTTTGGCTACTGAACGATGTATTTTAAAATCACCAATTAATCAAAGTACTTACTAATCCGGCACCATAAGCCACTAAGACACACCTAAGATATATCTCAAATAAATAAATAAATAAATAAATAAATAAATAAATAAGACAGTCGCAATATCCCTAGTTTTGTGGTGATGTTTTATTTCTCTGTTTATTTTAAATATCCTAATTGGAGGTGAGCAGGGCAAGACACTCAGGTGCCTCAGGTGCAGGGCTTGGGTGGGCGCGGGAACTCCTGCCACCAAAGGGCAAGAGGATCACAAGGTGGCAAACAGGAGGCTGGCACCAACCAGACTGGGACCTGAGCAGGAACTCTGGCCCGTACCCCAGGGCGAGACTACAAGGGGGCGGGGCCATCAAGTGTCGTGATTTGGTACCCACGTCAGATGCATCAGAGTTGCTTGATAAAGCATATATTCTCTAGTAGAATGCCCTCCTACACAATAAAAACCCAAGCTAAAATAGCCCCATAACACTCCAGCAAATATCGAACTACCTGATGTTATGGATGGCTTTTGTCTTGTCCAGACACAGAAGTCTCCACAGTAACATATCGTTAAAAAATTCCAAAATGAACAAATTTCCTCTGAATATCTCCGGAGTAGCCTAACCTTCTACATTTTCAAGGTATAATGTCATTCCTGGCACAGAGAAAATACTCAATAAATTTCATCGAATAAATGGATGAGTAAATGGATGGAGGGAAAAAGCTAGATTTTAAATCAGACCAGGGATTAAATCAGTCATTAGGAAAGGCACTTGAGCCTCAGTTTCATTAAGGGGAATAATCATTTTTATAGAGTCGATCTGTGAGTAAAATCAAATCATATTTTTAAACACTACAGTTCTTTCTGGCACAAGTTGTTTCAGGCTGACTTTTACTTTTTTTCTTCAGGACGTTGGCTTTGAAATCAACCATTTCTCCAATGAGTCCTAGCTCAACATAATGGAGAATGGAATTTAGAAGACAAGATGGCTTGCTAGGTTTGCAATTTTTCAATTGAAAATTGGGGAACAAAATTCTATCAGGTGTATAAAGGAGTTTTCATAGCAGATGCCACTGAATGAACAATAAATGGTAATGATTCTTATTAATTACTATTATTTGCAATATACACCTCATCATGTCTACAGAATATAATAATTTCTTATTCACAGAAAAAATTTTAAAACAAAAAATATTCAAAGTGTCCAATGTATTCTGTGTGATTTATGCAAGGATTTGAAATATTAGTGGTGAAGTAATTGATTATTTAAAGATTTTAAAGCTGTAGGTTTTGTTTGCATGTATCACATTGTATATACAAATCCAGCTCTTCTTTTGCATTAGAAACAACATATATTCTGGAGATACTTATAATAGGTTAGAAGAGATAATTGAAATGTTTAAAATACCATTAGCTTAGAAAGGAGAATATATTTTTCACAGTTGATAACTCTGCCAAGTATTTAGTCTTCATTAAATATATTGAAAACTTGACACAATGCATTATAACATACATATATATACATACATGTTATATACACACTTCACCCCTTGGCCCTATAATAAATCATAAATAAAGTTGTAAGAATAAAAATAATTGAAGCTAAAAGTAAAATATTCTTATTCTGCCTTAGAGAATAAATAATAAGTTAATAACTATTTTTCATTGTAAATGTTCATTTGAATTACCTTTTTTGGTTTGTTTTTTCACATATAAGTATCAGGGAATTTATATTTTCAAATATAAATATTCTTAATTTAAACTTTAATGTATTCTTTAATTTCCACTTTCGCAGTTGTCTGACTAGCATGTAAAAAATAATAACTCTTCTGCTAAAAACAACTATAAAGTCCCTGGGGGAAAAAGGTGTTTGAAGTCTTTGGAGTGCAACTAAGACAACCAAGCCTTTCTGAGCCAATCTACCAGAGAGAAGAGAAAATGAAGAGAGATGTGTTGAGGAAGTCCTGCTTGTGAAGCTTTTCCTCTTGGGCCAGGCACACATCCTCAGCATTGGGCATAACAGCCAAGCGTAAAACCTTAGTTCAGTGTTCGTAGCCATCTCTCTTGGCTGCAGGAGCCTCAGTAGCTACTCTGGATTGCATGGAATCTGGGATGGAGAGGCCAAGATCCAGGAGAAGAGGGAACCCGAGAGACGTGAACCTGAAGCTTTGTGTGCCGCTTTCCTTTGAGGATTTCACCAATTCCTGAGCTGTGCATGCACATGGCAAGAAGAATAAAAACTCACAGCAGCAGCTAAGATGCTAAAAAGCTCAACAGAATTTTTAGGAATTTCACAATTCTAAAAAGACAAAATATATATATATATATATATATTTATGTGTGTGTGTGTGTGTATATATATATATATATATATATACATTATATACATTATGTGTATATATATATACATTTACTGTTGGAAGCCACTATTTTCAATTAGAAATTTCCCTTATCACAAAATTTAATTTTATGTAGAACTTTATTTAAAACAATTATTTTTATTATTGTATTTGATTTTTATGTTGGCTTGAACATTTTTTAGGAATTTCACAATTCTAAAAAGACAAAATGTATATATATATATATATATCAGATATATACATACCAAGGAGGACGACTTCAGGAAAGTATCCCAGGTTTGGGTCAAAGGCAAACTAGAAATGATTAGCTTTCAGAAAGCTTGAATTCTACTCTTGAAACATGACAATCCTTGACAGAATCAAGATGCTTGAATGTTCTCTAACTGCTAGCCATAGAGAAACCAGATCCTCCCTGAAGAAAATAAAATGCCAATAATTTAGATCTTTTCATAAGTAATGTATAGCACTCATTTAGCAATTACCAGGCATACAAGGACCCGAAAACTGAAAATCAAAAGAAACAAACAACAGGTAGAGATCCACACATTATCCAGCTAATAGAGTAGTTAGACAAGATAGGTGATTGGAAATATGACTAATATTACAGAAACTTCCAGAAGATACCTTCTCCATTATTTTAATGAGCTCAACATATCCTTTATTTTTTAAAAAAAAGATTTATCTTACAAGAAAAGTATAGACTGATCTCATTTCTGAGCATTAAGCAAAAATATTTTTAAAATATTAGCAACTCTAATTGTGGGTATAAATTGGTACGACTTCTTTAGAAAACTGTTTCACATTACAAATTATAGTGAATCTCTGAGTAAATTACTATGCAACAATTCAACTCCTATTTACATATTGAACAGAAAGGCATTGGGGTTTTGTATCAAAATACCTGTACAAGAATGCTCTCAGTAGCATTATTCATAGTAAGCAATAGTCAAAGGTTGGAGATAACCCAGCAGTAGAGTATATTTTTTGTTTCTAACTTTTCCTACTTACCTATACAATAAAGTTAACAATTTCCTTTGAAAACGGGATTTTGCAGTGCTCCCTAGTAGCTTAAATCCTGTATCTGTTTCTTCTCCATTGACTTTCAACATGGCCAAATGATTTGCTTTACTAATATCATATTAGCGTATGATAGTATACCATATCCAAGCTGAGGCTTATAAGAGGCATCCTTGGTAACTTCCAGTCCACCTCAACTCTTATCTTCCATGATAAAAACAAACACGAACACAAAACCAAACAAACAGAAACACTGATCCCTAGATATCAGGTGTTCCTTCAGCCTTGGCCCCCTAGAGCAGACCTAAACTGAGTCCTGGGTCCAGCTTAATCCATGGGAGCCCAAAATGAGATTGCCCAAATCTCAGCCAACCTGTAAATAAACCCATAAGTGTAACCTAAACATTTACTGTTGGAAGCCACTATTTTCAATTAGAAATTTCCTTTATCACAAAATTTAATTTTATGTAGAATTTTATTTAAAACAATTATTTCTATTATTGTATTTGATTTTTATGTTGGCTTAAACATTTTTCCTCAATATGCTATTATATAACTCTTCTTAATGTCTTCTTGAATAATATATTTTTATAGTTATACAATTAACTAATTAATTTGTATTTTTTAGTATCTTTTGTGATAGAACTTTAATTTTTTTGTGTGCCAAATTAATACCCAATGCCTCTACATTACTTCAGTGTCACTTTCTGCTGTTTTATGTGTACTTGTACAGCATAATCTTTGCACAACATGAAACCACTGGGTTTCAAGTGAGGATGAGACCTTGTCTAATTTAGGAATTTATTTTATTTACAATAAACAGGGTTGAGGTGTTCTGATTTTGATTATATTTTGAAGGATTATCTTAAACAGAATTTGCCAATAGATTGGTTGTGGGGTAGGAAGAAGAAAGGAATAATTGATGACTCCAAGGTGTTTGGCTTGAACCTAACATACATATAACAGAATATGATACATCCTTTGAAATTCTTGTTAATAAAGAATTTTCAATGACTTTTGGGTGTAAAATCAATATCATTTTAAAACAAAACATACGGTATAAAATTTATGTATGATATGACTGTCACCATGTGTATTGTTTTGCAATAAAATGAAGTCTAAAATGTAAATTAAAAATGTTAACAAGAGCAAACTTTGGAATATGATATTGGGAATGAATTGTTGTAGTTATTTTTCATTAATCAATTGCTATTTTTAAAATACTGTATACCTATCCAGTATATTAGACAGACATGTCATATGTATATTTTATTGTAAAAAGTATGTTTGTCTCATCATTATTCTTCACTATCCATTCAAAGAGATGTTTTAATACTATCAAAGAAAATAGAAAACTATCTCTGCATTTTTTTGAAAGAAAAACTTTTTGAATATCAGTGACATTAAATGCAACCTCTGGGGAAAAAAAGCAAAACATAACCTTTTTTTTCATTAAGTGCAGAAAAAATGACAAGTGCAGCTTAAACTACTTTGTGGCTATAAGCCCTGAACTCATGTGTAGTGAACTTGACAGAATCAGAGCTTTCTTTTATATTTTGAAATGAAGGGCTGAGGTATGGAAAACTGCCTTATGATACGAAGTGTAGGATAACAAAATGAACCCAGAATATCTAAAGCCATCTTATGCCTATTCATCTGTACCACTGACTTACATGAAATAAATCCATTTAGAATACACATTAAATATACTATTTTTTTCACTTACAAGTTCTTAGCTTATTAATTCTCTCAGGACAAATGTGCACAATCACCATAGATGAAGTCACTGCAGAATCTTTATTCCTGTTGTCCATTCTCCAGCTAACTTGTTGCCAGCACCAACATTGGCTTTTGCAGCCCCCCTGACTTTCTTCATGCTGTTCCTGCTTTCCTTCCGCTCTCTTCTTGAGGTCTTTTTCTTCTCATACAGGCCATGTCTTGCAAATCTATGTCGTGGTTCATTCTTCTTTGCATCGTCAAAAGAATAATAAATCATGCCAAAACCAGTTTTCTTGCCACCACCAAAATGAGTTCTGAATCCAAATAAAAGATGACATCTGGTGTGTTCTTGTGCATTTTGGCTAGTTTTCCCTGAATTTCTGTCTTGGGTAGTCACCTTCCCAGGGTGAAGGACATCAATGACTATTGCTCCCGCTGAAATAGTCTGTTGGTCATGAACTTCCCAGTCCAGATAGTCACTGTCCAGATAGTTCATGATGGCGGCCAAGCTTCAAGCAGCCAGGGAGGAAAAAAGCTAAATATACTACTTGAAGTGTGAAATTATTTTGTAATAGCACATATTTGTTTATAAAATCAGAAGCCCAAGGTTAAAAAATGATGAGAATGAAAAAGGAAATGCTGAGCCATGCAATTATAAGAAAGTGACATTCAAGCCAGTAAGGACATGAACACCAATAGCAGCAATGATAATATGACCTAACCTGTATTAAGTACTTACTGTATGCAATTCATTGCCCTGATTTTCCACATTTCTATTTAATATTTAAACTTAAGAAATTGGTATTATCAGTGTTTAGTTTTTAAATATTGATTTTTTACTGTTTTTTCTTCCTTTTATTTCTATTTCTGAAATATTTTTGTAATATTTATTATAGGACAATATAGGATGGAACAGTATAGAAATACAAACAGACAACCATGGTGTTTGTGCTCACAATTATTCATGATGGTTCTGTGATCAAAAGAAAAAAAAATGTTTGGAGGTCACTGTCACAGGCAATGGGAGATATTAAAATTCTTAAGCGAGATAATAATTTGTATTTTAGAATTTTCCAGTTACAGTCTTTCCTATGCTGTCATTTTTGTTCACCACAACATTTCTTTTATAAAAGAAAGATCTATCAATCCAAAATATCTTCTGGCTTAATAGTAAGATGTAGTTCCATGAGTTTAATTTCTTTTCTTTTTTTTTTTTTTAAAGGTTTTATTTATTTATTTATTTGAGAGAGAATGAGAGACAGAGAGCACGAGAGGGCAGAGGGTCAGAGGGAGAAGCAGACCCCCCAGCTGAGCAGGGAGCCCGATGTGGGAATCGATCCCGGGACTCCAGGATCATGACCTGAGCCGAAGGCAGTTGCTTAATCAACTGAGCCACCCAGGCGCCCTATGAGTTTAATTTCTACATGTGTATTAATAGTATAAATATACTTACCTTCTCAAAATTATTTTTTTTTGCAATTTGAAGAAGTGCTAAAGTCAATTTGTTTGATATTTATTTTAATGGTTTTCCTGGATGAAACAGCTCACAAAATATGTGGTTTCAAATGGCAGATTTAACTGTAGGCTTTAGCACAAGTTCAGTTAAAGGGAGATAAAATAATACATAAAACAATTTAATCCATCATATCTAAACCGCAATACATCCCAACATACTGAAAGGAAATGGATATGGGAAGGCAATCTCTTCTCTGAGGTTATATTATACACTATCTTGTGATATATGGGCCAAATGAAAGATACTTTATCTACCTGCACATGAAACATAATAATAAAGCATCTTTTTCTCTCTCTCCCTCTTTCTGTCTCTCCCTCCTTCCATCTCTCTGTTTCTCTCCTTCATTCTCTCTCTCTCTCTCTCTCTCTCTCACACACACACACATAAACACACTTTCTCTCTCTCCTCTCAAAAACTAAATAGAATTTTAATATTGTCTTCTTATTTCATTTATCACTGTATCATCTTGGGCAATGCACCAGGTATGCACATTTCACTTTGGAAAATGAAGCTTAAAGTTTATTGGGCATAAGATGAAGGGGTTTGTTAAAGTTTAACAAGCCCCTCTGGTGGCTTTGCTAGAGTCTATAGACTACAGAACATCACGTTCTGAGATTAAAGCCATCCCCTCGAGTTCAATGCAATCTGTCAACCAGTTACCATTTCTGGCGTCATTTCCAGGCTTTCCCTTTTGTAACCTATTATCTGCAGTTCACTCACAGCCATTCTTTCTCACATCTGCCTTTGAACTTGATGTTCCCTTTACTGGAATATTCTTTTTATTTTTTTTAAGATTTATTTATTTATTTGAGGGAGAAAAAGAGAGAGTGTGTGCATGCACGCATGCACTCCTGAGCGGGGGGGGGGACCAGAGGGAGAGGGAGAGAGAATCCTCAAGTAGACTCCCTGCTGAGGATGGAGCCTGAAGCAGGACTCCATCCTAGGACCCTGAGATCATCACCTGAGCCGAAATCAAGAGCCAGACGCCAGTCAGTCAGTTGACTGAGTCGCCCAGGTGCCCCCTGAATATTCTTACTTTACCTATCTAGTGAACCCACTCAGTCTTCAATACCAACTCAAATGTCACCTGCTTTATGAAGATGAATGGTGATTCTTTGCATTCAAACAAAACTTTCTTTATAGTGCTCTATAATTTCAAATGCTTATCCTTCTAGGCTAAGTTATTTATATCCTCACATAAACACAAGATGTTCAATAGATGCTGTCATGTTCACAAGAAACACTTAAATTATCAAAAACCATATTATGACAATAATCATGGCTCAATGTAGAAAAGTAGATGAGGAAGTACATATTTCCAGACTCCCAAGTTATTTTCCCTATCTATATTAAAGGTTTGTTTTTCTTTTTTCTTTCGCTGTTGGGCTTGAAGTGGACAGTTTACCCAGCAACACCAAGCCAATCCAGAATTTGATCCTATCTAGATTTACCCAAGAGTAATGTCCTGTCTATTCTTATCACAACCATTAGCAGCACACAACTTCTTATTAGCCTTATCACCCATTGTTATGATAAACGAAGCACTAAACCATTCAACCAAATCTGCTGTCTTTAGAGGGTAATAGCTTCTTTATCTACTTGCTGCAAGAATCCTGACTTTTGTTAGTTGAAGACTGAAAATTTATTGTAACTACTGTCAAACTAGGTAAGTGCAAAGGTGTTCCTTAATTAATTTTTTTGAACTTCCAAATTCTCTCAAGAAAACTCATTTTATAGAAGAAATGCCAATATTACAAATACTTAATACAATACTTTTGGACGCAGAATATTAAAACCTTTCTCGAACATTTGAAGTGTCTATATGTTGCTCTTGTCCTGAGCAGAGTGTAATGTATAAACTTTTGAATCACTATGTTGTCCACCTGAAACTAATGTAACATTTTGTCCAATATACTCAAATAAGAAGAAAGAAAAGAAAGAAAGAAAGAAAGAAGAAAGAAAGAAAGAAAGAAAGAAAGAAAGAAAGAAAGAAAGAAAGAAAGAAAGAAAGAAAAAGAAAAAAACAGGAGGGAGGGAGGAAGCAAAGGAGGGAGGAAGGAAGGAACAAATGAATTAACAAAGGAACACATAGTGTTATTACAGGAAATTGTGAAACTGAAATTAAGACTTCTATTTGTTGTATCCATAACTGGATATGCACTTACATATGTTTATTTTAATATGTTCATTTATAATCTAACTTGTTCCAAACTAATTTTTTTTTTTAAAGATTTTATTTATTTATTTGAGAGAGAGAATGAGATAGAGAGAGCATGAGAGGGGGGAGGGTCAGAGGGAGAAGCAGACTCCCCCCTGAGCAGGGAGCCCGATGTGGGACTCGATCCCAGGACTCCAGGACCATGACCTGAGCCGAAGGCAGTCACTTAACCAACTGAGCCACCCAGGCACCCCAAACTAATTTTTTGAACTGGTAATGTACTTACTTTTTAAACATATTTTAATTTTAAATATAGAAGTACCATTTTTAAGACCACAATGACAATATATAAGATAATATTCAAAGAAAGAAAATTTTATCTTTTTCTCACATATCAAAAGTATAGAACTAAAATTATAAGGCACAGCATAAAGATGTAAGATATTTAGGTGATTACTTTACTCTTCTAATAGTATATTTCATGATTTTCATTTGAATTGATAAAGATTTTAGTAAGAAAAAATGTGTCATAATGTAGAATAAGTGCTAATAAATTACAAAGCACTCTATGATATCAATGATAACCCACATTCTAAATATCAACATATTTTATTTTCTGTCCATATAAAGGTTAAAATGTCAGGGTAATGAAATGGTGACAAAATGTAGTTGCAGAACTAGAAGGTAATCTCCAGTTTTGGAAAACAAGCATATATACCTGTGAAAGTGTAGAACACATGTTTATACCTTTTATAGAGATAAAAATAGTGAAGCAATAGTTTTACACAGATAAAGCCTATTTCTCAGTGGTTAATGATGGAAAGTGGGAAAAAGTGGTTCAGTCAATGAAAAAAAAGGATTTTTGAATAAATATCTGTTTTTTTCATCTCTAAAATTTTGGGGTGATTTTTTTAACAATATTTAAAAATTTAAAACAGAGCCTGGCACATAGTCATTCTGAAATAAAAATGTGCTTTCCCTCTTCCTTTCAAATGTTTCTGGGAGGAATAGTTATGCAGGAACCAGCTAATTTTAAATAATACATACCATAATACACAGCTGAAAGTTTTCCTCATTCACCTTATGAAAAAAGATATATTACATTGGATCTGCAAATATGCCTATAATTCCAAAACTTCTTTTTGCAAGATTATTTTAGAACTCATCTTTGTTTTTACTTTTTTTTATTTAATATTGTGCACATATAAAATTATATTTATATCATAAATTTAATATGTAGGGAAAAATAAAGTGAACATCAGTAAACCCAGAAGTGATTATTTTGAAGGCATATATATATATATAAATTTTATATTTTTTGGGGGGGGTAGTATCTGTGCTTTAAGAACTTGTAACTCTCATAATGTTTGACTTTACTAATAACAACTGGTTATTCTAGTGAAAAGAAAAATTTTTTTTGTATTTAAAACTTAAAAAAAAAGTGGTTAAAGCATTTCTATACTATATTCAGAAAATCAGAAAGGAAACACACCATAAGATATAATAACCAGTATTCTACATTAGATGTAAAAGCACTGTATTTATGCTATATGTCAATCATTTGAACTATGCAATTTGTTAACTTAATAGATAAAATAGATGCAACAGAAGGTATACATACGAAATAAGTCATTACCTGGAATTACAGACTGCTTCCTGATATTATGTCATGTCCACTTTGCCCACTAGACCAGTACATTACACTTATTACTGTCTTATACTACATACTTGTGAATCATGTTAATATGGTCCAGGGTTTAAATTTTTTTAAAGACGCCCTATTTTATATTCCTCTAAAATAACACATATATGGCTATCTGCCTAAACACCTATTTTATTTTATGCATTTATATGTGACAGATATTTTTTGCAGCTTTAACTATATTGACTTCATCTTGAATTATGATACCTGTTAAAAAGCCTCCAGATGCCTTCAAGCAAAGCAAATAATCACCTTGAACAGCACATCTCCAAGCATCAGTTTACATCTATGAGAAAAGAAAGTACCTTGATTTTCATGTTACTAATCTCTGGAGTATCAGAAGATGGTGATGGAGAGACAGTGCTGAGATATATACCACACCTATTTAGAGTATGATATATGAAGTCAATCTTACTTTCCTTGTGTTGGTTTTCTCACTTAGTGCCTTGCCTAAATATAAAGCTATCCATAACTCAGAAGATATATCATCAAGAATCACATGGTTACTGTTTTCTACATTTAACCCGTGAATAATTAGATAGTTCGGGTGTGTTACTCCCTTCTGTATAACTAATAGTGATCTCTGACTCTTTTCAATTTTAATTCTGTACCCAAATGGAGCATTATGAGCAACCTTACCTCTGGAAAGACTGAGGAAGAGGATAGTATATTGTTGGCTGGAATCATATTTTGTCAGCTTCAGAGATGTCCTGAAAAGGCAGAAGTAAGGTTAAAATTATTATGACCAAGGATAAAAATCGCCAGTAGAGACAACCAAGGCAGGATTTCTGCAGCTCCTGCCTGAGTGCATCCCTACCCTACTCATTTGTTCATAGCCCTGCAAGACAAAACTTCTGCAAAAGATGGTTTTTTGAAGGAACTGGCAACATTGGTGTCTGAAGCAAAAAGGGAAAGGTCCTGGGGCATAGAGAAGAAATATCTAACAAATTGTAAATGGTAGAAAACAAGATGATGGTTATTTCTTAGAAAGTACATTGATATCTCAGGATTTCTGGGCAGATAGAGGCAAGTCTGGAAACAGCTGCAAGATCTATTAGCATGTTGTTAAATCTAGATATTAAGAGAAAAAATATTTAGTCTCAGCTACAACATGGCAGGAAAATTTAAAGGACTTAAAAACAAGTAAAAGAAATATAAAACAAAGTATAACACCAAGAATGAATGTATACCGAAAACTACCTAAAATACTCAATTAGGAACATACAAACAATTGAAAGAAACAACCGTGGTAATAAAGTAATTTATAAATAGAACACATTGGAAGAATTAAAACTAATTGGAAGATCTTATTATTGTATCAATTTAGGCTGTGTTGCAAAATTCAACCACTGTTTATCAGAATGTATATTATAATTGAAATAAAATCTATTGTTTAGAAAAGTACAGTGTGTTTGTGAAAAACTTATGCTTCCAAGTACGATAAACTTGGATAAGAGTGCAGCTCCATCACTTACTAGGCTGGTACTGGAGTCACTGAGTTATATTCATATTCATATTCAACCACAGTTTATAACTCTTCAATAATATTCCTTAGATTCAGATCCACTCAGTTATTTATTTCATTTATTCAAATAATATTTTTTTAAAGATTTTATTTATTTATTTGACAGAGAGAGAGCGAGAGCAGGAACACAAGCAAGGGAGTGGGGGAGGGAGAAGCAGGCTTCCTGCTGAGCAAGAAGCGCGATGTGGGACTTGATCCCAGGACCCTGGGATCATGACCTGAGCCAAAGGCAGACGCTTAACGACTGAGCCACCCAGGTGCCCTCAAATAATATTTATTGAAGTCTTATTATAGCCCAGTTACTATTCTGAGCAGTGAGCATAAAGTGGTTGACAAGACCAATAAAACTGAAAGACAATCCCACATGGATGAATTTTACATTCTATTGGAAAAAAAAAATACCCAGGCACACAAATGTATTCATATACACATATGCATATATGAAATGTTGGATAGTGTTCAGTGATATGAAGAAAACATAAAATAATGTAAGGAGAAGGCTTGCTAAGATTTGACTAAAGTGAGTGAGTAACCTTTGGGAACAACTGATGGATGAATTTACCTGAGAGAACAGTAAGTGAAAATGCCCTGAGGTGGGAATATGCTTGGTGTAATGGATGGCCCGTATGGCTCAAGTGGATGAGAGGGCTAATGGGCACTAGGAAATGATGCCAGTGACATACCAACGGGACAGATTATATGGCATCTTTAAGCCTTGGGAAGGATTTGGTTTTAATCTTGGTGTAGAATCATACTGACAGAAAGCATCGATGCCTGACTCATTTCCCATCATAAAAATTAACACAATGTTATAAAAATAATTTTAGGAAATCTTGAAAAAGCAGAATAAACTTCTATAATTTGGTCTCATAAGGGTTAAGGATAAGACTATTGGGAAGATAGGATATTTTAAATTGGATCCAATTACAGTACTACGTGTCAATAGCATTCATTACTGTGATACTGGACCTAAGAGATCCAATTCAACTGCACCATGCAAAATTTCCAGGTATGGCAGGGGCTTTCCCCACCTGGATTCTCACATCATGATAGGCACTTTTCCCCAGCAGAGGCACCTTGTAGGAGGCAACAGGGGCTAAGGTGCAAGTAGAAATTTTTCACTTAGAAATAATTTTGTGCCAGGTTAGAGTCAGCTGGGCTTGAGACAGAAGAAATTAAATGTCACACCACAGCAGAAGGCTGCGGTCAAGGTGACTTTTCTTTGATAAAGATTCTGAGCATAGAAGGGACATCACTTTCTTGAGTTGCGAACATGCCACAAATTACAGAGCAAGGCACAATAATGGTCCCACGTGATCAAAATAAATCAGATTTTACAAAAATCTAGATGCGGAAAACAGTTTCTTGATGCAGCAATTTGTGTGTGTGTGTGTGTGTGTGTATTCATGGTCTACTTCTAGCAATTATAGAAGAGTAGTCATAGTCTGAGGACTATTTCCATATTTATTGAACATTTTTCATGTGTTAATGTCAACCAGAGCCACAATACAGGAGTGTGGTAAATGATACAAGCAGAGAAAAGATTAATTATTTCATCAGGATTTTTTATAGTTTCCAAAAACTTGAGTAGACTTTGCGTCACTTAATTATGAGAATACGTATGGTGATAGTATGAGATTATGAGGCCAAGGATTATTGAAAAAAAATGATAATCTTCAGCATTTGGGAGATCTCAGTGTAGACTCTGGGTATAAAACAATTTACAGGGCACAGAGTTAAATAATAGATTCTGGTCTTATAATAAGAACAATTTGCACTTGCCCTGAACACTTGAGGGCTAAACAAATAAACAAATCATTTTTTGTTTGAAATGTTTGGTGTCCAATTACCTCCCTGCTTATAATGGAAGGATTAATAACTGTTAGTGTGTTAATGAAATATTTGTGAATGAATTAATGAATTTTAGCATTGTTTTTCTTCATCTTGCTCATCAATATATATGGTGGCATATGTTGAACAAAAGCAATGTAACTTTGGAAATTAAACTTGATATATATGAATTTTCTGGCAAGTATGGAAATGATTACTACAAATCAATAATCTCTTTGATCTCAGTTTAGGAACTTGTTATGATTGTATTTTATTAGAAACCTACAATGATAATAATATTTAAATATTTCTTTAAATGTATTAATGTATTTTCAAAATATTAAAATTTCAGTATGCAGTAGATATCTTCAAACTGTATTCCTAGAAACAATAAAGTGTTAAAAAAAGATGGACTCGCCAAGAGGAAAAGAAAATATTAGCAAATACTTTTGTATCATTACATAAGCTATCAAGGCCATATACTATCCAAGAATACACCAATATGGCTTTAATAGCTACTAAGTGTTTTGTTGTTTGACAAAAAAGACCCATACTTTTTTGAAATATAGATTATATCTTTATAAATCATATTTCTCTGGCATATAGAACATTGGGTAAAGTAATATAAAATACACAAATGTATGTACATATTTAAGAAATATAAAACACAGCATCATGATTACAAAAATAACTATTTTAACAGGTAAAACTTGACAAAGCTAATCAAGTTAGAAGATTTATGTTGTTAGCTTTCTGGAAGTCAAGACATTAAGAAAAGACTTGAAAAGATGTTTAGTTCTCATTGGGTAATGGATAAAAGCGTTTTAGTGTTTTACTTGTATTTACTTGTTTAGTGTTTTACTTGTAGTGATTTGTTTTGTATTTTTGTAAAGACAAAATTTTCCCTAGCATTGAACTCTTATAAAAATGTAGCACATGGCTCATTTTATAAAAATCATAAAGTAACATAATAAACATTCTCCTCAACTTTATTTCTGTAGTGCATGAATAAAATAGACATGCTTTATAATGAATTTCATCAATTCAAATGCATAGTATATGGAATTGTAACCATGCCAACAGATAGCTATAGGAAGCTAGAGAGTTTTAAACCAAATATAGAGTTTTAGGAGATTTAACTTGATAGAAATATAATAGTTAAAAACATTAAAAAATGTCCCTTGTATGATCTCTTATGTCTTGTAGGTAGCTTTTAAGTAGATTTAAGAGTTGTAACAATGCAATTTTAAGTCTTCCTAATGTATTTGCATAGGCTAATTATGTTTATCATGTCACTTTAATATCAGTATGGAGAAAATTAGAAACAAAAATAGATATTTACTATAGTTCTGGCTTCTTCCTTTCCTATCCCAAGCCACAGGCCCTCATATTTTTATGTACCATTCATGTCACTTTTAGAATGGAAGCATGTGCCAATATATGCATAGTTTGTTACTGTTATTAAATCATTAACTAACTCTTATGATTACCTCTTACAGTGTCTCACCAGGAAATAAAATAGGCCAATTTATTATAGGAAATGAGCAAATCAAGAATAATATGCTAGTTGCTGATAATTCCATTTCTTATACAATAATCTTACTCATCTCTTAACTTCTTGTTTTCTTATAGATTTGATCTTAAGAGCTCCTAAGGTTCTTTAGTATTTCTAAGGATAAAGCAATTATATTGTTTTCAAATATATAATTTGACCAATCATAAAAATATATGGGAGATAACTTCCTACACTAGATTATATTTAAGAAGATACATTAAACAGAAACGTGTCTGAAGTATAAATATTCTTTACTGGAGGCTGACAAAGTTATATATGCTTAAAAAATAAATGATCAAAGCTCAAGGTTATACTCTACTGAAAGCTAAGAATGCTGACATATCTTTGTTTAGATGAACACTCAACATATCTTCTCTGGGATATAAACAAATATTTCTTTAAAAAACAATAAAAATATGTGTATCTGCTGAAGAAGTAATACTCATTTGAAATTTGAGATTAAATTTGATCTGGAGGGAGTAAATAATGATAATACCAACTATAGTCTTCACCATTAAACACTCCAACTTATATTATAGAGTTTTGAATAATATTACCACCATTTTGGACTTGGCTGAAAAATATATTTTCAAGTATATTGGATCTGCTGGACATAAACACTTTATATTTTAAATTAATGTCTAATAACATTTACCAGAAGCCACATTAATTTTTTTAAATATTATGAATGTGATACTTAAAATATGTTATCTAATACGCTTGGAAATTATCAGTCTTCTAATTTATCTAATTATGTAAATGATAAATATGAACTTAGTGGGCTGTCTGTGTTCCAGACTTCTTGTATTAGAGAGGAGGTCTAAATAACCCTGAAAATTTGGGGAGACCTCCCCCGAAGAACTAAAGAAAAGAAGGTAATTGAAATTTATTGAATGCATACTCTCCTATTATTGTTATTATTTAATTGAATACATAAGTGACAAAAGTCACTGTCTTTTAATACAGTGACTCTACAAATTTATTACAACTGGTCATTTGCAAGAGCTAACCCAAGGATGAAATAGGCAAGGGCGAAATTCCCCCTGATGTAAGACAAATATTCAAAAATAGATTCAAGTTATCTTAATGATTTCAGGTGACCCTTGAGAATGTCAATTTTACATCCTCTTGTATTACAATATATCCTCAGAACCCAAGTAAGTATATGGATAGCTCACTCTGCTAAATTTTCTTGACTTCTTAGCTTTGTGCATTTTTGAGGGTGTTGTCATTCTCTCTCTCTGCTATCAGTGTGTTAGATGTTATTTTTCATTACTGTCAGTGTGATATCCCATTATAAACTTCCCTATTCACATTTAATCTACATGGTCTTGAAGACTGAATAGGCAGGTTTGTTTATATATATATATATATATATATATATATACATATACATACATTGTGTATATATATATATATATATATACATACATATATACACACATATGTGTATATTACACCTGTTAGATTCAGAGATACTATGTAAGGCCCTAAATTAAAGAATATGCAATTTTGAAAAATAATTCACATACAGGGCATTATGTATACAAATGCTAAAACAGTCCTAATGGATTCTAAAGTTTGAAATTTTCTTACTGATTTAAATAAATGAGAGAATTTTAAAGGTTAACATCTGGTTTTTTTTTAACATCTGGGTTTCTATTAATTTCTTCTTTTGTTTGTTTGTCTACTAATTAGTATTGCCTTTAGGATAACATCCTCAGACCTAAGGAAATGGAGAATGTATAGAAAATTCTAGAATATTTCTTTTGGATGGAAGAGTTTATTAAGAATATGCCCTCATCAGCATTATTTTCAATTAAGTTTATCTTTTTATAAGATTATAGAATATAGCAGAGAGAGGGATAAAATGGACAGTCTATCTAAAATGGTAGTCTTTTGTATAGGAAACATTTTCACAGAAGTGACTATGTATATACACACACATGCCTAGATATGGAAAGTAATTTACGTTATAGAGTAAATACCTCATAGTACAATTGCTGGGTCATAGGGTAGTTCAAGTTTTAACTTTTTGAGGAGCCCCCATACTGTTTTCCAGAATGGCTGCACCACTTAGCATTCCTACCAATAGTGTTAAGAGGGTTCCTTTTTCCCCGCATCCTTGCCAACACCGGTTGTTTCCTGTGTTGTTAATTTTAGCCATTCTGACAGGTGTGAGGTGGTATCTCATCATAGTTTTGATTTGTATTTCCCTGATGATGAGTGATATTGAGCATCTTTTCATGTGTCTGTTAACCACCTGGATGTCTTCTTTGGAAAAATACCTATTCATGTTTTCTATCCATTTCTTAACTGGATTATGTGCTTTTGGGTGTTGAGTTTGATAAATTCTTTGTAGATTTTGGATACTAACCCTTTATTAGATATGTCGTTTGTAAATATCTTCTCCCATTCTGTAGGTTGCCTTTAGTTCTGTTGATTGTTTCCTTCTCTGTGCAGAAGCTTTTTATCTTGATGAAGTCCCAATTGTTCATTTTTGCTTTTATTTCCTTTACCTCCAGAGATGTTTCTAGTAAGAAGTGGCTATGGCTGAGGTCAAAGAGGTTGCTGCCTGTCTTCTCCCCTAGGATTTTGATGGTTTCTTATGTCACATTTAGGTTTTTCATCCATTTTGAATTTATTTTTGTGTATGGTGTAAGAAAATGGTCCTGTTTCATTCTTCTGCATGTTGCTGTCCAGTTTTCCCAACACCATTTGTTGAAGAGACTGCCTTTTTTCCATTGGATATTCTTTCCTGCTTTGTTAAAGATTAGTTGACCATATAGTTTTGAGTCTATTTCTAGGTTTTCTGTTTTGTTCCATTGATCTATGTGTCTGTTTTTGTACCAGTACCACATTGTCTTGATCACTATAGCTTTGTAGTATAACTTGAAATCTGGAATTGGGATGCCTCAAGCTTTGCTTTTCTTTTTCAAGATCACTTTAGCTATTTGGGGTCTTTTGTGGTTCCATACAAATTTTAGGATTGTTTATTCCAAAATGCTGTTGGTATTTTGATAAGGATTGTATTAAACATATAGACTGCTTTGGGTAGTATAGACATTTTAACAGTGTTTGTTCTTCTAAGCCATTAGCATGGAATGTTTTTCCATTTCTTCGTATCATCTTCAATTTCTTTCATCAGTATTCTATATTTTTCAGAATACAGATCTTTTACCTCTTTGGTTAGGTTTAGTCCTAGATATCTTACGGTTTTTGTTGCAACTGTAGGGGGATTGATTCCTTGATTTCTCTTTCTGCTGCTTCATTACTGGTGTATAAAAATGCCAACAGATTTCTGTACATTGATTTTGTACCTGTGACTTTACTGAATTTGTGTATCAGCTCTAGCAATTTCTTGGTGGAGTCTTTGGAGTTTTCTACATTGAGTATCATGTCTGCGAATAGTGAAAGTTTGACTTCTTCCTTGCTGATTTAGATGCCTTTTATTTCTTTTTGTTTTCTGATTGCTGAGGCTAGGACTTCCAGTGCTATGTTAAATAACAATGGTCAGAGTGGACATCTTGTCATTTGCAACAATGTGGATGGAGCTATAGTGTATTACTCTAAGCAAAATAAGTAGTCTGAGATAGACAAATGCCATATAATTTCACTCATATGTGGAATTTAAGAAACAAAACAGATGAACATAGGGGAAGGAAAAAAAAAAGTGAGGCAAACCATAAGAAACTCTTAGCACAAATTGAGGGTTGCTAGGGGGAGATGGGTGATGGGTGGGAGGATGGGCAAAATGAATGTTGGGTATTAAGGAGGGCACTTGTGATGAGCACTGGGTGTTATATGTAAGTGATGAATCACTAAATTATACTCCTGAAACAAATATTAAACTATATGTTCATTAATTAGAATTTAAATAAAAACTTGAAACATGGAAAAAAAGCTCTTATAACAGCTAAAATATGATTGATTTCAAAATAAAGGAAAATAAATCATGAATTTGCTATTTAAATTTTTCCAATGAAAAAAATTTTTGATCTTTATAAAGTGTTGAAACAGCTACTTTGTAATTTAGAAAAAGAAGAAAATGTAACTCTGATTCAATAACAAATAAAAATTATACATTTAAAATATAAAAATCCTATAATACAGTGATTCTATAACTTTTCTAATTAAACAAATGGTTCAGCAATTTAAAAGCTGATGATACTCTTGAGGCAGATAACAGAAGTGAGTACAAAAATTGCTCAGGAGGGTCACTTTCAAAAGCAAAGCCTACTTGAGATTACCTATAGTAAACAAGTTTCCTGAAAATGATCACACAAACAAAACTACCAAACATGAAGTTACAATCTATCATGAATGTAGGTCAACAGATACAATATGAAAGGAAAACTAGCATTGGAATTATTTAATTATTTAATTATTTAATTAATTGGATAATCTAAAAACATATATAATATGTATACTGAAAATAATAAAGAAAATTGCAAAAAGGAAAATAGAAGCCATAAAGCTGCCAGTACCCTGCCTCTCCTTTTCATGGCCACCTACTTCTGCCCTCCATTATCTGGTGGATGTTATGCAGTAGAGTGTTGTGTTGATCCCTCAAAATAGGAGACTTCTAATAATGTGGACACACAATAGATTGCTTGCACTCCTCTGAAAGTGGAGGGGGTTTTGTTTTTTTTTGTTTTTTTCCCCTTCTTCCAGACTCAACTCAATGGGTCTTTTTTTTTTTTTTTTTTTTTAAGATTTTATTTATTTGCGAGAGAGACAATGAGAGACAGAGGGCATGAGAGAGAGGAGGGTCAGAGGGAGAAGCAGACTCCCTGCTGAGCAGGGAGCCTGATGTGGGACTCGATCCCGGGACTCCAGGATCATGTCCTGAGCCGAAGGCAGTCGCTTAACCAACTGAGCCACCCAGGCGCCCCTCAACTCAATGGGTCTTTACCTGTGCCCTGGAGGTATCAGAGCATTTGCTGTGTAGTTTGGTTAAAATTGCTTTCTGTGACTTTCTTGTAGTGGTGGCCAATCTCCTCCATCTCAGGTGGGATCAAAAATTGTTAGAACTACTTGGAAAATAATTTTCCAGATTCTTATAAACTTATTCAAAACCTCAATTATGATTTAGTAATTCTAATCTTGGGTATTTGCTCAAGACAAATTAAAACTTGTGTTCAGACAAAAATGCTTATAACACTTTAATTCATAATCATCCCAAATTTGAAACAATTCAAATGTCCTTCAGCTGGGAAATGAAAAAACAAATATAATATATCTATACAATAGAATATTACTTAGAAATAGAAGCGAAGGGCACCTGGGTGGCTCAGTTGGTTAAGCATCTGCCTTGGCTCAGGTCATGATCTCAGGGTTCTGGGATTGAGCCCTGTGTTGGGGTTCCCTGCTCAGGGGAAAGACTGCTTCTCCCTCTGCCCCTCTCCCACGCATGCTCTCTCTCTCTCTTTCTCAAATAAAAAAAATAAAATCTTAAAAAAAGAAATGGAAGGGAAAATTACTGATGCATGAAACTATAAGGATGAATTTTCATCACATTATGCTAAGTAAAAGAAGCCAAATTTAAAATGTAACATTTATGTTTCAATTCTTATTGTATTTTTCAGTTAGTTAATTTATATTATTGTCTATCTTACTTCCCATTTTCATTTGTTTTGTATGCTATTTTATTTTATTTTTTATGTGCTATTTTAATCTTCTTCTAAACACTTGAGTAAAATATTTGCAACTTTCTATAACAAAGTTTTATTCAAGTATAATTTACCAAGAGTAAAATTTACTCTATTTTTGGTAAGAGTTCTATGAATTTTGACAAATGCATACAGTCATGCAACCACTACAAATCAAGATATAGAATATTTTCAGTTCTCCCCAATTTTCCTTTACACTGTTATTGTCAACTCTTCCCCAAACTCCCATCATCTGACAACCAATGATTTATTTTCTGTCAGTATAGTTTTGTCTTTTCCAGAATGTGATATAAATGAAATTACACATTTCTTTGACCTAACTTTCTGCTTTCTTCCATTTCTAAGGGCCCATGTGATTACCTGGTCCCATCCAGTTAATCCAGAATAATCTCCCTATTGTAAAATCTAAAACCGAATTCCATTTGCAAAGTTCTTTTTCATGGAATATAACATGTTCAGAGAATTAGGGCATGGACATCTGCAGAGGTAATTCAATCTATAATCGAATAGAGGCTGCCTCCGTAGTTAATTCCATTGTTTGAAGACAGATGGGTAAATTCGCATGGCAATTTTTTACCATGGCCTTTAAGATCCTACATAATCTGCCATTCTACTGCTTCCCTGACCTCATGTCAGGCATTTTCTTCGCACTAAGACAGCAAATGTGTTTGTAATTCAGGGTCATTACACTGGCTCTGCCTTCTCTCTCAAATATTTTCTTCATCTTTGCACAAAAAATGTCTTCATCTCTGTATAATACATGTCTTAATGTAAATGGGATTTAATTTTTTTAGATTTTATTTATTTTGAGAGAGAGAGCATGAACGGTGGGGAGGGGCAGACAGAGAGGGAGAAGCAGGCTTCCTTCTGAGAAAGGAGCCTGATGTGGGGCTTGATCCCAGGACCCTGGGATCATGACCTGTGCGGAAGGCAGACACCCAACTGACTGAGCCACCCAGGCATCTCTGTAAATAGGATTTAAACCCATGATATCTAAAATAACTACTTTCCACATGCAATCTCTGTGTCATATTACCCGAGTTTGCTGTCTTCACAACATTTATTAATTTCTAAAATTAACTAATGAAGCAAGAATTAATCTGGCAAATAACTGTATAATTGAACTACAATGCATGCAATTCTTATTTGACTGAACAAACAAGAAGGCTATTTGGTACTTCTATAGGAGATGGAACAGGAGTGGGTTTCATGGAAAAATCAATCCATGTAAAAAAACAAAGCCCAATATAAAATATATTATACCAGCAATCTATTGTAATAAATGCATAATAAAACAGCAATGCTAATGGAGTTATATTAGAAGAGACAGGA